>NC_143510.1:77338213-77450713 GCF_031878675.1 Megascapheus bottae | reverse complement strand
AAATTGCCCACCTCTTGATTTGAAGAGAATCTGAAGGGTTCTGTCCTGCTGTTTCTTGTGTTGTTTTTTCAGTGGAGGGGGTGGTGAGAGAAAAGGAAGAGAACCATGAATCACTGTACTGTGAATCAGAGTGAGGACTTTTCATTCCTTAGAAAAGGAACATCAGGACATATGATTCGTGTATAATCTAGCCACTGCATCTACTTGGGAGCAGTGGGGCTTGAAGGAAGCAGTACACTTGTTGATCCTTTTTGTAAGCAGGCAAAACAACTTCTGTGGAAGAGTGCAGTAACCATAGTAGCAGGTATGTACCAATTGCTTAAACAGGGAATCATAAGCACTAAGTCTGTAATTCTCACAGTGGCCTGAACATACCTCCATTTCACAAATGAGAAGCATGAGGCCCAGGCAGGTTTTTAATTTGTGCAAGATCTGTGGCTCTGAGGAAATGATACTAGAGCTAGACTTGGAGTCTAGTTGTCTGTCACTCAAGCTTGCTTCTTAACTGCTCCCTTCTCTGCCTTCGTGGGGAGACCTGGGCAGCCTCGTGGGCAGCTCAGTCTTAGTAAACGATGGGAGCCTAGGGATGGACATGCACAGCTTCTGCAGGCACCTGCCCAGTTGTCAGCTGTGCCCCCAGGGTTTTATGACATACACTTAGCCAGGCTTTTTGCAGTCACTCATTCCCAGTACACTTCTGAATGAATGATATAGACTGTAGTGCATGCACTTTATAATATGTGGGCTATATGAATTTTGCCAGTAGTTTGGGGGAAGTCAGTTATAAAGGCTGTTATAGTTGTGATTTAAGATACTAGAAAGCCATCTCTAGAGGATGACCCATTGAAGAGTGTGATGGAGACTCCCTTGGGCTCATCATATTTGCAACTTGCTTACCAACAGCATGAGTCTCCTCAATAGGTCCCCCATGACTGGACTACGTGTGTGCGCCCTCTGTTCTCTTAGGCCACATAATCGCTCACCTGACGATCTCCTGGGAAGTCCTTCATAACAGCGACCCACTGCTTCTTGTGTATCTCTAAAGTATAACCACACTTTGGGGAAGTATACTGGAGTGGTTCGAAGTGCCAGATATGGGGTGAGGGGGTGTCTGATTCATTTCTTCTTCTTTTTTTAATGATGGGAATTGGATGGAAATGGGACCCAAGGCCTTGTGCATGCCACACACATCCTACCATTGAGCTATATTTAGTTTACTTGAGTTGGAAGGAAATTTAGACATTAACTCCAGACCATTCAAATGCAGAAGTAGAAAAGTATGTCAGCAGACTGTAACAAAGTATGTAACTATATAGACTGGTTGGCATTAACCGTTGTCCTACCTGCTGTCTTAAGAGAGAATTCCTTTAAAAATTGTTTTAAAGCAAGTGTATCTACATATGTACATGTACGTGTGTGTGTGTGTGTGTGTGTGTGTGTGCGCGCCTGTCTGTCTGTCTGTCTGTCTATAAGAGAGCCTGAGTGCATTGCAGGTTGAACTCAGGATCTACCAAGTATTCTAAATTTTATGGGCGAATCATCTCAATTAAACTAGGTAAGATGAAAACTTAAAATGATTTTTCAGCAGCAAATTAACTGATGAACAGATTTTAAGTTTTGTGAACTGGGCCAGGAGTTTGCCCTATTGGTAGAGTGCTTGCCTAGCATGCACAAAGACCTGGGTTCGATTCCTTGGTACCACATACATAGAAAAAAGCCAGAAGTGGTGCTGAGGCTCAAGTGGTAGAGCTCTAGCCTTGAAAAAGCCTAAGGACAGGGCTCAGGCCCTGAGCTCAAGCCCAGGACTGGCAAACAAAAAATGAAAAAGAAAGTTTTGTGAATTGTGTAGGTAAAAAATATATTTGAATGATTTAGCATTAGGTTATCATCCTTGTGACTTTGGACTGCAAAGAATGATGGTATATAAAGCTACACCATTGCATTTGCTTGTTAGCATAGTTTAGAAAATTACCTTATTTGAGGCCCCATTAGGATCTCTTTTTTTCCCCTCTGTATTTCTGTATAAATAGTTCATCCTTTTCTTGACCCCTGCCAGCTGAGAGGAAGAAATAGGAAGCACAGTGAAAGCCATAGAGCAGGTCCTCTGTGTGTGTGTGTGTGTGTGTGTGTGTGTGTGTGTGTGATTTAGAATCTTATCAGTCTGCTGGTACCTTTGAAGTGTCAGTTCCTGTGAGTCTCCATTGACAGACTCTTTTAGCACTTTATATTTTCAATATGCAGGTTGACTATTTATTTATTTATTATTGATTGATAGATTTGATTGGTCGTAGGGCTTGAGCTCTGGGCCTGGGCATTGTCCCTGAGCTGTTCGGCTCTCAGTGCTAGCCACAGTGCCACTTGTGGTTTTCTGGTGGTTAATTGGAGATATGAGTCTCACATACTTTCGTGCCTGGGCTAGCTTTGAGCCGCGGCCCTCAGATCTCATCCTCCTGAGTAGTTAAGATTACAGGTGTGAGCCACTGGTACCTGTCTTAGGTTGAATATTTTTACCCAGCATGCTTAGAACCAAAGTATCTCTGACTTTGGATATTGGAGGGGATTTTGGAATATTTGCTTATGCATAACAAGGTATTTAAGAGCTGGGTCTCAGGTCTAAGCTTAAAATTTATTTATGCTTCCCATATGCTTATCCAGATAGCCTGTTACCATCTGCAGTATCTTTTGTGTGTTTGTTTTGGAGCTGTTACCAATCTCCTCATGTTCATATATGGAATTTTCCACTTGTGGCACCATGTTGGCATTCATAAAATTTCAGATTTCAGAACAGTTGAAGTTTTTGGATTGCACATGTTTAGCCTGTTATATAACTTTTATGTGACCCAATCCTTGAACCCAAAAACTATCTGGTCCTTGGATAATATTAAAGTATCATCAGCCTCATGGTTGGGGGAAGAGAGGCAGAGCATCTAATGACCTGTTAAGAGATGCGTGTCTAATGCTTGTCCCAGTGCCGTGGTCTGGGACAGTTCGTGGGACTTCTGCCTTATAGACTGACTTGAGATCCAGCCGGGAGTAAAGTGTGGCTTTCATTGCACAACACCAGGTCTTTCCTCTAGCTGTTCTACAAGTCCCTCAAAGTCTGTATGCTCAACATTATCTCCACGTCTCAACCCCCATTTCATCCACAACCAGTCCTCAAACCAGATGCTTCTTCCTTGCTATCTCCCGAACTCATCCCTAGATTGCATCTTACACAGAGAGCAGCCACCTCCTCTCCTGCATCACTCTCTCAGCAGCTCTCTGGCTTTGAGAAGCAAAATGAAGAATGTAGAGTATGGATGTGAGTCACACCTGAGGTCACCTCTTCCACTTGCCAGCTGTGTGAGCAACCATAGGAAATGGTGTTGGGAAACATATTATGGGTATAGCTTTGCTTGTTCTGGTGTTGACTCATGTGGACTCCAGTTTCCCAGACTTCAGTCATTCCCACACTACCTACACTCAGCTCAGTATCACTTACACTATTATTTTCTTAATATTTCCAGATCAGCTCACTCCTTAAAATTCACACTAGTTTTGAAAATGTCAGTGTCACTAGTCTATATTGTCTGAGTTAGGGTCTATAGGCAGAGGCAGTGATGACCAAGTATTGGCAAATTGCTAAGAGCTTTTAGCACCATATAAAAGCTGTGTCTTGTATTGGATCAGCTGGATTGGGTTGAGGCTTAAAAAGGCAACCACCTGCTATGAGCTTCTTCCTATAGTATCTTACACCCTCCTAAAAATAAAGAAATACAGAATCATTTAGGAAAATATTGGTTGTCATTTAGTCTCAATTCCTTCCCCAAATATCTACTTTTAGACCCATAGCCTAGAAGATATCTAAAAACATTTCTCTTCTGAATGGAGTACTAAAATTTGAATTACTATGTGGTGCAACTAGAATCTCAGATTTAAATTTTAATCAAACTGACTAATATATTATAGGTTGCTCTTTGTTGTTGTTGTTTTTTAATTGGATTTTTATCTCCTTTTTGAATTGTATGTTTTCTCTACCCTGATTTTAAAGTGTGTGTATGTGTATGTGTGTGTACATATACAATCTCCAACTTGTGATGTTTCCACTTAAGATTTTCTGATTTTATGATGACCTGAAATTGCACTCTTAAAATCATTCTGGTTTTCATAGTTTTCAACAATTACTTGAGTTTTCCAGCACTGTTATAAACTAGGCTTTGTTTTGCTTTACTGTAGGTAAACATAAGCGTTCTGGGCATGTTTAAGATCAGAGAAATTGCACATTGGTAGGTAGCTTTGGTGAACTAAATGCATTTATTTTGCCAGTCCTGGGGCTTGAACTCAGGCCCTGGGCACTATCCTTGAGCTTTCTCAAGGTTAGCATACTCTACCACTTGAGCCATAGCACCACTTCTGGCATTTTTCTATGATGTGGTACCGAGGAATCAAACCCAGGGCTCTGTGTATGCTAGGCAAGCACTCTACCACTAAGTCATCCTCTCTTCTAAATGCATTTTCAACTTGACATCGTTTTCAATGTACTCTGAATTCTTTGTGTTCCCAATGAACTAGATGCAGTTCAGTCCCAGTGTTATTTGGGATGAACAGAAGCCCACTTTGATAGGTAGATGGCAGTCTGGTCTGAGTGGGACTCCCCAGAGAAGGTTACAAATGAGGTGTGCTCACTACAGGCTGTATTTTCTATAGTCTTCTGACAAGCATGAGAGAATCTGAGACAGGCAAAGAAAGACTTTAGGTTAAAGAGTGAATAAACAAGGTGGGGAACATTTTTTCTGCCAAGGGCCATTGGCTGTTTATAACATCATTTGCAGGCCATACAAAAGTATCAATACAGGCAGATGGCTGAACTCAGCTGATGAGAAGTGTATGTATCTGTCCTGTAATGTGCTAATGATTTATCTGGCTTTGAATGGCCTATGAGTCGCATGTTCCAACCCCTGAAGAAGACAGATTCTTTGGAAATTATAGGTAAACAAAGAAGGGGGTAAAGAAGAAATCCATGATTTTTATGAATTAAAGTTTAATACAATGAAGGTATGTATGTCAGTTTGTTACAATATGAGCAGTGCTGGAACTATATAGCTTTTTGCATAAATTTGGATGGAAGTGCTGTCCAAAAACCATATCCTTATTGAAAGCCAGGCTGAAACCTAAATATGTTTACTCCAGTGTATACAACTGTGTGTTGGGTTCAAAAGGCCCTTTGGCTGTCTTTTTAAAGATGTTGTGATCATTGCCAAGGCCTGAGCTTGATTTCTGATAGTCAGCAGTGTACTATTTTAATCTCATTAATTGGAACAGGTGGCCTCTGTTTGAGACTGAATCACTAGTTGGCATAGATTTTCATTTATCTGACAATATGAGGCCCATTCAGCAAGAGCTGTTCTGGCTGTGCATTGGCGTCAGGCAAAGTGCTTGAAAGCCTGGTTGATAAGCACAGAAGACTCAGAATTGATGGAAGAAATGCAATAATCATGTGTTTCTTTGTTTTGATTCCTACCTGAGGGTGGAGAGCTAGTGAAGGTATGTGGCCAGGAGTAGCAGGTCCAGGAGCTCAAATGGGATATGTGCCCATTCCTCCAATCACAAGAATGTCCTAGTAGGTAGTAGGTCCTCGGAATCAGTCCCATAGGTGGCTTGGTTCTATAGTGTTTCCTCAAGTTCTTATGTTTTTCTAAGTGTCAATATTTTTTTTTTTTGCCTGAGAGATAGGAATGTATTCTGGGCAATTCAGTTTATTTACCACATTGCTCAAGTTGAGATAACCTGATACCATGAATAAAAACCTTACACAATCAGAGATGATTCTCCACTTATGAACTTTTCCAGCTGAGTCAATCTTTTCTTTTTTATATTAAAAATATGTTAGTCAGACTTTGTGTGGCTGTGCAAAGTGCCTGACAATTTTAAAAGGATGAAAGGTTTATTGTCCTTGGCTTTTTTGATTCTGGGTCCATGGTAAATCAGAGCATCAGGTGTATGTGGAAGAGGCTGTTTACTTCATGGCTGACAGGAAGCAGGGAGGGGGTGTACAGGAAGGGGTCAGGTAAAGATATAGCACGATCACTAAGATTCGTCCCCAGTCACCTACTTCCCCCAGCTAGACCTCACCTCCTGGAGTCTCCTGAACCTCCTAGAATAACACGACTATTATCTGAGGACCTAGTATTCAATACATGAGACTGTGGGGGAACTTTAACTATTCAGACCATAACAAGATGCTTTGCAAAGTATCGTGTCCCATTCCTTGCTTTAACTCTGTCAAGAAGACAGAATCTCAGCTTCTTACCTAATACTAGGTTCTCATCTGACCTAGTTCAGGCCTCAGTTTCTGGGCTGCTTTCCCAACCTGTGCCTGCAACTACCTGTCCTGTCCTCTCTTGAAAGATGATTGTGTTCTTTTCTCCTGGGCCTGAAGCCTTTAAATAGTACACGTAGCATGTTGGTGAAATATACTATGGGCTCCAGAAGTTGGAGAGCATATTTTGCTCTTGCTCTGTGGCAGTGCAGGGGAATTTGCCTTGTTTTGATGGATGCACAGGATTCCAGGCCATGCTTATCCCATAATTAGTTCAACCATTTCCTTATTAAAGCACCTGCATTATTGCTTCTAGTCTTTGCAGTTTGACACTAGTGCATTTTGCCAAATTGAACACGACATCTACTCTCTGTCAAACATGAGGAGCTGGTTGTACGGCAGTGAGCAGACTGGTGGTAGTTCATTATAACTATCAGGAATATATGATCTCCCAACATTGTACAGTATCATGGTATTTGATCCTTGCCAGGCTAAGATGCAGACAGGTAGCTTATTTCAATATTTATGTTTTTCCTATTACAAATGAAGTTGATCATGTTTAAATTTTTTTAGGTTGAAATGGTTTAAGATCTACTAGAAAGTTGCAGAAAGTAGAACAGAGATGCCCTATGTACCTCTCAACCAGTTGATGGCTACATCTTACTGAAGTGGTGTGTGACAATAAGTTCATCAGATTTTCACATAGTCAGAAAATATTTGTCTGTATTTGGGAGCTGTATTTATAAATTCTTATGTATTATATGTTTTATATTACATATGTGTATGTATGCATGTATCTGTCTATGTCTGTCTGTCTGTCTGTATGTATGTATGTATGCATCTATCTATCTATCTAAAATGTGTCCAGCGATCCTCTAGATAGATTTGTAGATCTTCCCAATATATTAAGCAAATTGCTTCACATGTACATGTTCCTTAGTTTTGCATTCCTGACTGAATTTATTTTCTATGGTAATGTGATACATTACAAACTCAACAACTTGAAAACAACTCCCCTTTTTTTTAATCTCAACAACTTGAAAACAACTCCCCCCCCTTTTTTTTTTAATCTCACAGTTTCCCTGGGTCAGAGTCCAAGTGCAGCTTACCTACATTCTCTACCAAGCATTTCATCAGCCAGGAATCAATGTTGGTTCAAGCCTTGAATTTTTTTCCAAGCTCACTGTTGGTTGATTACAGAATTAAGTTCCTTGAAGCTGCCGGACTAGGCTGTCAGCCCCACCCCTTCAACTGGCTTCCCATTGTTTCCTGCTGCAGGTTCTTTCCACAAGCTACTAGTTTGTTTCTCAGGGCCAGTGGGATACCAGTTTTTATTGTATTTTGTCTCTCACTCCTAGCTAGATCCTTCTTTTGAAAGTTCATCCAGAAGAAGTCAAGCCCATCCAGCGCTATCTTTCATCTCTGATTGGAGAACTTAAATGTTTGCAAAATATCTTAATCTTTGGTATATAAGATATAACCTGTCACAGTAGTGAAATCCCATCATGTTTAGTGGTCTTGCTCACTGGGGGGCAGTTATATCTTAGAATTCTGCTTGCCACACTGATGTAATTATGTTCTTTATACTAAGCTTATAGAGCTAGCATCTAGCAAGCACTGATTGAATATTAGAGTCTACAGTAAAGTTATTTGCAATTTTATGGATTGTATGTTTGTGTCATTCTCAAAATAGCCTTTGTACTTTGAGATTCTATGCTATGCCAGGTACAGTGACTCACGCCTGTAATTGTAGCTACTCAGGAGGCCGAAATCTGAGGATCTTATTTCAAAGCTAGCCCAGGCACTAAAGTCCATGAGACTCTTATTTCCAATTAACCACCAGAAAACTGGAAGTGGCTCAAGGGATAGGATGGTAGTCTTGGGCTGAAGAGATCAGGGACAACACCCAGAGTTAAAGTCCCACGATGGGCAATAAAAGAAAGTGCTGCTAGAAACCAAGTGGCTCACCTCTGTAATGTTAGCTACTTAGGCTGAGGTCTGGAGGATTACTATTCAAAGCTAGCTCAAGCAGAGAAGTCTGAGACCCTCTCTCCAATTAACAGGCAAAATGCCAGATTGGAGGTATCACTCAAACGGTAGAGCACCAATTTGAATAAACAAGCTGAGTAAATATGAGGTCCTAAGTTCAAGTCCTAGAATTAGTGCATGCATACACACACACACACACACACACACACACACACACACAATCTATATTCTCCTAATATAATTTTTGCTTTGCATGTAAAAGTCTTTGAGTCAGAATTATTTGGCTCCTTTTCAGATGTCTACACAATTAGCCTGGCACGAGTTTCTACATGGTTACCTGCCTTTAGAAATATACTGCTTTCCATATGTATAGGGTATTATTTTGATACATTTCTACTTTTTCTGTGAGTTTAAAACTAATGAACTCAGAAAAGTTAACTCTGCAGTTATTCTGGATCCTCATCCTCCCATCTCCCTCTCCCAAGGATTTGAAATGAACATTTTTGAGAACTCTAGCCCATACACTTAGAAAGGTTCAAGCAGGCATGGTTTCAATGATCAGATACAGTTAGGAAAGACCAGAGACAGAGCAGCTAAAGATGGGAAAGATTTTGGTATTTTTGTGTGTGGTTATGAAAAAAAATACTTATTTGCTTTTGGTAGTAAAAGGGGAGTGTGTGAGTGCGTGTGTGTGTGTGTGTGTGTGTGTGTGTGTGTGTGTGTGTGTGTCTGTCTGTCTGTCTGTCTGTCTGTCTAATTTCCTTTTAAATCCTGCCCTTCAGACCAGGCATAGCAGCATGTTCCTGCAATCCTGTTCCTCTACTTGTGAGGCTGAGGAGGATTACAGGAGAGAATACTGCCCTTCTGCCTTTCTGAAACTAACATACTTTGCAACATCTATTAATATTTGGTACTTCCCAACCGCCATTGCAGCCTCAAATAATTTGTGGCACACCATCCCATCTAGGGAGACAGAGAGCAGAACCCAACCTAACTTGTCTCTGCAGGGTTCAGGACTATGGCCTTGCTAGTAAACGTATGTAGGATGCATGAGCTGGGCAAAGTATTGGGAAATTTAAGTTGACATTTCCCAGTAAAGATTGTGAATGTTGCAAGATTTCAGATTTGGAAGTAATAAGTGGTTTCTTTATTTGGGTTTAATTATTCTTATTTGTCTGTCACCCCTGTGCCTTGCATATAAATATCCTTAGGTATTTGGGGTTGTTCATGCACCTGTGTTATAATTACTGAGCTGTCCACTTGCCTTGCATCTCTGCATCTGATGCAGAGGGAGGTTAAAACTATTGGCTATGCCCAGAAACTAACACTTACCATTACATAACCTGACCCTAGGGAGATTAAAGAAGGTGTGAATATGCTTTTATTATTGCTCATGCCTTCATTGGGAAAGGCACTGTGCTTGTAAAGCCTTATGGCTTACGCAAATTATCAAGTCATGTTTGTGTATGAAACCAGCCAAGGCTTGTCTCATGTGAGGGGCAGGTTAAAGGTGCTCACTGAATTGGCATCTGTGGGAATGGGCACCAGCATTGCAGTGGCTCATTTACAGCCCTCCAGGGAGTAGTGGGGATGCCGACACATTTGGAAATGCTCTGCTGTCTGGGTGGCTGAGTGGTGGCACCCACATGCTGCTGCTGATGGATTTGGCCAGTGTTCTCTGTGACCATTTAGAAAGAACTAAAGGTTTTGAAGTGCTCAGGGATTACTTGTTAAGCTCTGGTTTTTGAAGAAAGACTTAAAATGAGAGTTCTTGAGCCTTGGAAGCATTTTAAGGACAGTTTGAACATTCCAGCAGACTTTTTTGGGGGAGGGGTTAAGTTTTATTCCTATAGGCACATAGGAAATAGATGAAATAGACTTGTGTTCTTGTAACTTTCCTTAAATCCTTAGTTTAAAAATTACTACTGTGTTTGGGATAAATTTTTTTTTTTTTTTTTTTGCCAGTCCTGGGCTTGAGCTCAGGGCCTGAGCACTGTCCTTGGACTTTCTCAAGGCTAGAGCTCTACCACTTGAGCTTCAGCACTACTTCTGGCTTTTTTCTAAGTATGTGGTACCAAGGAATCGAACCCCCGGGTCTTTGTGCATGCTAGGCAAGCACTCTACCACTAAGCCAAACTCCTGGCCCCTGTTTGGGATAATTTTTAACATTAATATTAATAAGAATAATTTATGCTATTGAAAGACAAAGAGACACTAATTCTGAACAGATTATTTTCTTTTCTGATACTTTAGGCATTTCAGAACTTTGCTAGTAGGTTAATTCTTTAAAACAATTGTTTTTTATTTTATTTACACAGCTTAAAATGAGCCTACTTTTTCTTCTGGTCGAGGGGCTTGAACTCTGGGCCTAGGTGCTGTCTCTGAGCTTTCCAGCTCAAGGCTATTGCTCTGCCACTTGAGCCATAGCGTGCCACTGCCGGTTTTCTGGTGGTTAATTGGAGATAAGAGCCTCACAGACTTTTATGCCTGGGCTGGCTTTGAACCTCAGTCCTCAGATCTCAGCCTCCTAAGTAGCTAGGATTATAGACATGAGCCACTGGTGTCTGGTTCTGGTGTTTTTTTGTTTGTTTGTTTTTGCCAGTCCTGAGCCTTGAACTTCAGGGCCTGAGCATTGTCGTTGGGCTTTCTCAAGGCTAGAGCTCTGCCACTTGAGCACAGTACCACTTCTGGCTTTTTTCTATGTATATGGTATTACTTTCTCAAGTAATTGTATTTCAGTAGTGGTTGATAGTAGAATATGTATACAGATGTTAAAAATTACTTTTTTTTCAGCTGGGTGCTGGTGGCACGTGCCAGTAATCCTTGCCACTCAGGAAGCTGAGATCTGAGGATCACCATTCAAAGCCATCTTAGGCATAAAAGTCATTGAGGCTCTTATCTCCAATTAACCACCAGAAAACTGAAAGTGGCTCTTTGGCTTAAGTGGTAGAGTGGTAGCCTTGAGCTGAAGAGCTCAGGGACAGCATCCAGGCCCAGAGTTCAAGCCCCATGACCCACTCCCCCCCAAAAAAATACAAAAAATGAAAAAAAGAAATTCAAAATATATGTCTTTTAATTTTTTCCTAAAAAAATAATGTAGTGGATAGGTTTTACATATAATCAAAAAGTCTTCTTCTTGGAACCAGACCTGAAGGTACATGCCTGTTAATCCCACCACTTGGGAAACAAAGGCTTCCCTTCTTTTCCTTTCTTACTTCCATTCTTTGACAGTAGTGGGGTTTTGAACTCAAGGCCTCACACGCACTAGGCAGATAGGCACTCTGTCACGTAGGCCATAATTTTGCCTTTTCAGATAGAGCCTTGTACTTTCTGCCTGGGACAGAGTAGGACTGTGGTCTACCTACCTGTTCCTGTGACTATGATCCATCTTCCTGTACTTCCTGCGTTGCTAGGATTATAGATGTGACCAGTATACACAGTTCACTATTTGAGATACAAGGTCTCACTGACTGTTTTATTTCCAGGCTGGCCTTGAGCCACAATCTTTTCTTATCTCTGATTCCCAACTAGTTAGAATTATAAGTCTCCGGGCCTAACCCTCATATGCACACATTTCTAGGAAGTAGCTTCAGTTTTCTTTGGATTCTTCATAGTAGCAGATAATAAATTAAAAAAGATAAAATATAAACATATTGACATGGCAAAAGGTAATATTTTTATGTTGATTGTAAAATTTTGTAAGATTGTACATAGAAACTATCATTTTGTTTCAAAGAAAGAACAAGTAAAATTGGGCTCTGGTGGTTCATACCTGTAATTCTAGCTATCTTGGAGGCTGAGATCTGGAGATCATGGTTCAAAAACAGCCTGGACAAGAACATCTGTGAGATTCTTATCTCTAATTAATTACCAAAAAGCTGGAAATGGAGCTGTGGCTCAAAGTGATAGAAGACTAACCTTGAGCACAAAAGCTCAGGGATAGCACTCAGGCCCTGAGTTCAAGCCCCAGAACTGGCAAAACAAATAAACAACAACAACAACAAAAATATGCCAACACAGTGGCTCACACCTGCAATCCTAGCTCCTCTGGAGGCTGAGAACTGAGGATCTTAATTCAAAGTCAGCCCAGGCACTAAAGTCCTTGAGACTCTTATCTCCAGTTAATCACTAGAACAGGGAAGTGGGGCTGTAGCTCCAGGGGTAGGGCAGTAGCCTTGAGCTGAAGAGCTCAGGGACATCCCCCAGGCCCAGAGTTCAAGTTCTACAACCAACAACAACAACAAAAAAGAACAAGTAAATAAAATCTTGGTAAATCTGGCATGGATAAGTACTTATTTTGTTCCATCACTGTGCTAAAGACTTTATGTGGATAAAGATAGTTCTGACCACAAAGTAAATAAAATTATACTCATGGTATAAATGATGAACTATGACACTAGCAGGCCAGATGTTGTGTCCAAGAACACACTACTGCGTTGAAGACTGGAACTTGAACCCAGGTTGGTCTGCATTCCCAAACCTTTACTCCCAACCTGAGAGGGCCGTGATATAGAAGTGCAAATGTAGGCCTTGAGTTCTGCTGTGGGTAGAATGCTGAGTGTTTCATTTTCTTCTTTTCTTAGGGTTTTTTCATGTGCTTCATTTCAATGTAGTTCAGTGAGCACCTGTAAGAACTTTTTTTTTTTTTTTTTGTAGGTCATGGCGCTTGAACTCTGGGCCTGGGTGCTGTCCCTAAGCTCTTCAGCTCAAGGCTACTACCTTACCCTTGGAGCCAGAGCCCCATTTCCCATTTTCTAGTGATTAACTGGAGATAAGAGTGTCTTGGACTTTAGTGCATGGGCTGGCTTTGAACCTCAGTCCTCAGATCTCAGCCTCCTATGTAGCTAGTATTGTAGGTGTGAGCCACTGCATCTAGCTTGTAAGAACTTTTTAAAGAGAATTTTGAACACAGAACACAGATGACAGTAAATTAGTATGCATGTAGCAGCCTCTAGAATTCTCTCGTCTTCTCAGGCAGAACTGATTTGATCCAAGTTACACAGTCTTGAGATATTGGGAGGAAATGTAAAAGGCTGGCCACCCCCAAGTTCCCCATTGTTGTGATGCCTCCTCATGTGCCTAGCACTCCTGCCAGTCTCTCAAGGCGCCTAGGCGGGGGAAGGCAGGCCACCCGTGGATAATGACACCTCAGTGTGGCCAAGTTTGTCATGTGGGGATCTGGGAAGTCCACCCTAGAATGCAATAGACCAGAAGAATGGCTCCCATCAGGGAATCCTTCCCGGCTTCCTACTTGTCCCCAACCAGAACTGTCTTTGTAGTTTGTAGGTTTGTGGGAGAGGAAGACAGAGGGTGCCTTTAATAGGTATTTTGTTTATGTATATCCTTGTCCATAGGGAATACCAAGACCCCAGCATCCCAGGTAGGTTCTCTGGTTTGACTCTGGTAGAAGAAGGATGCTGCCGAGAAGGAAGGAATAGAGATGTTAATTGTCATGGCAACCAGTGGGTTTTTATAGTGGAACACTGCCTTTGTAACCTAAATCTGTCACCTTTTTCTAACTACAGAAAACAGACCGACACATAATCAAGAAATTCTAGTACCACCTCTCAGTGCAGTTTTATTTGCACTTTAGAAACAATTTTGCCTTGATTTTAGTCTCCTCCCTTTTAAGTGCCACAGACATGTATGTGGCTTTCATTATTCTTGTCTGTCATTCTACTCTCCCTTTCCTATCCATAGGGACCTGGGATGAGAAGTTGGTAGTTTGGCAGAGTGTACATTCAGGGTACAATCTCTTTCCTGGAATTGTTCCTCCTCCCCTGTCTCTCCCCCCACCACCCCAATTTCGTGGTTTCGGTTATTTGGCCTGGCACAGTTTTGTTTCTTGACTGTCAAGATGCCTAGAATATCTCATCTCTGCCTGTCAAAGATGACTGTTAGGCAAGGCCATTCCTAACTTATTCTCTGAGACATTGTAGACATTTCCTTTTGGTAGCTCTGGTGAAGAGTCTTACTGGGTACCAAAACCTAGTGTGAGAAAGAAGCTCTTGTGCAAACAGATGAACCTCACTAGGGGAAACAGACCGTCTCGAACACCAGAGTTGTGTTTTAATTTAATTTAGTGTGTGTGTGCCTATGTGTGTGTGTGTGAGTGTGAGTGCCCATGCTCGTGTGCATGTGCATACATGTACTACTGGGCTTGTACAGGACCTAAACACCGACCCTTAGCTTTTCCACCCAAGGCTGTTGCTCTACCACTTGAGCCATAACCGCCACTTCCAGATTTTTGCTAATTAACTGGAGATAAGAGCTGACAAACTTTTTTTGCCCAGGTTGGCGTCAGTGACCCTCAAATCTCAGCTTCTTGAGTACCTAGGATTATAGGTATGAGCCAGGGGGGCCCAGCTCATGAGCTAGAAATGAACTGCTCTTCACTTCCCCTGACAACCTAGCTGAGAGACTCTTATTTGCCCAGGTGCACACCTGCATGGTACTTGTTCTGAGACAGTTGGCCCTAATTAAAAGAGAAGATAGTGATTCCTTGGATGGTAGCATTGAGGTTGGTTTTGCCTGTGTGTCCCCAGCATGCGGTACGTCCTCCTTTCATGTCACTGAATTAAAGGATGAACTGGCTTGGGTTGGCTTCTTGGTACTCCCTACCAGCTACTCACCTTCCCTTTCCCTTTACTTTCCCTGCCCCAAGCACAAGAGTGTAGCACATAGAGATGTTAGCCCAGAGTCCTTTAACACAGCATGAGTGTGGATTGTGCCTGCCTGTGATTCAGCTCTCGGCCTCACTGACCACACATTCAGCATTGATTATATGCTGTGTGTCCAGCATCCAAGGGTCAGGAATGCTGGCTATGTTCTAATAGGGCAAGGCAGCCATAAGTAAAATCCACATTGTGTTAAATGGTAGAAAATGCAGTATCTGGGGAAGTTAAGGTAGCAGTAGAGACAGAGAATTTAAGAGACTTCTGAATGGCCCTTTTAGGGCTAACATAGACCTGTATAGGAAGCTGTGAACTGCCGGTGGGGACTGCATTCAGGGACAGAGAACAGCCAGTACAGATATTCTAAGACAAGAGTGTGCCTGCAATATTTGGGGTGCAGCAGGAGCCCAGGACAGGGTTAGCAGGGAGTTAAGTATAAGAACCTGGGACCTGAGAGATAGTGGGAAGTCAGCAGGGATCTCCTTGGCTCTGGATTGCAGAGACTGAAGTGGGCATGGCTAGCCCAGGGAGTCCTGTGGGTTAGAAGAATAGCAGCAGAGTGGTAAGAGGTCAGGTCATTTAAGTGCAAGCTGCATTAAAGCCTTCCATCGACGTGCTAAGAGCTCTGTTTGATGAAGTGGAGACACAGCACAGTACCAGGGATTTGAGGACAATGACCTTGGTTTTTAGGATCTTTTTCTGAAATTTACAAGCTGTTATGAGGTTGTCTTGGTTCATTTGCTCAGCTCATTCAAACTTTAGACTCTTGCCTTAAAAATAAGCACAGTTCCTCCCTTACAAGGATGTGGAGGTGTATATAAGGTAACCTACACTACAGAACCCTTCCCTGACTGCCTCTCAACTCCTAGCTGGCCACAGTGCCTCTCCACCCAACCTGTGCCCCATCCATTGTGAGTCTCCACACCCTGGTTACTTGTGCTCACTTGTATCTATCCAGAGGGGAGAGTACATAGAGAGAGTATGGAGAGTGCTGGTATCTGCAGTGTGTGGCACATAGTACAAAGTAAGAGAAAGAAGTACTGGGAAAAAAGGAAGGAAAGAATGCATGAGGGATTTCATAAATACGTATTAGGATAATATTTGCATTCACATTTTATAGAAAGACAGAAGGACTTGTTTTTTTTCCAAAGTGTAATGTTTAAATATATTAAATAATTAGTGAAGGTCTTGGCTATGTATTTTTTAAATTTTAAATAAGTCTAATTAGGGAAGACATGCACTCTTATTTCCATATTTTAAAATTTATCTTGTCTCTCTCTGCTTTTGGCTTATAGGAAGATATTGTTCAAAGGCGTAATCAGTATTTTTATTTAGGTCTTCTTTCAGAATAAAATAATTGTGTGTGTGTGTGTGTGTGTGTGTGTGTGTGTGTATGTGTGTGTGTGTGTGTGTGTTTGTGGATCGTGGGGCCTGAACTCTGGGCCTGGGTGCTGTCCTGAGCTCTTCAGCCCAAGGCTACTACACTACCTTGAGCCCAGCCCCTTTGCCCATTTTCTAAAGGTTAATTGAGATAGAGTGTCAGGTCCTTTTGTGCTTGGGCTGGCTTTGAATCTTGATCCTCAGATCTCAGCCTCCTGAGTAGCTAGGATTATAGACATGAGCCAACATACCTGGCAACTGTGTGTGTGTGTGTTGTGTGTGTGTGTTTAAGCTGATTTCATTTTAAGGAAAAGAATTTCCTCTTGAGAATTCCAAACAACTAAAATCTACCTTAAATGCAAAAGTAGTGAGGAAAATGGCACTGCTGGTTGTCTAAATCCCTCCTTACTCAGTGAAGACAGCAGTGACCCCTGCAGAACAGGTCTGCCCAGTTTAAATGCTCCATTACTGGTTAATAGAAAGTCTCAATCTCAGCATGGTCTTTCTCTTGCCCAAAACATTCCATGTGATGCCTTTGTTCAGTGAGATAATCTCATCCCCACTCAAACTGCTGTGTCACTTATAGTTCAAACTAGTGTTAGAGGATTGAATTGTGTCCCCAAGAATTCTATGGGGTGCACTGATTCCTAGTATCTCACCATATGGCCTTTTTGGAAAATAAAGTCTTTTCAGTGATAAGCAAGTTAACATGAGGTGAGAAGGAGTGACATAGTCTGGCATGGCTGGAGTCCTTGCGAAAGAGAGGGATGTGGAGCTAGAGACAGATGCTCACACAGGGAAGACAGCATAGAGACCCAGGGCTGGATGATCTCCACACATACTAGCCCCTCAAGTGCAAAGCCATAGATTATTTTCCACAAGGGGAGCAGAGCATTTGGTTCAAGCCCTGCTTCCTTAACTAAGGAGATGCTGCCAGTTACCTGTCCAGGGCTAGGGGTCATGCTAGTGGGGAACTAGTTATTTACTGGAACAAGTAAAGACCAAAAAACAAAACAAAACAAAAAATAGTTGTATTTTTCTTTAAAAAATGAAATCTTTATGGAGCTAGAATGTACATATGATAAAAAAATGCACGGATTTAAAGTATCATTGAATGATCCTTAGTCAGGGTTTTGTTTTTTGTTTTTAGTTTTTGGTAGGTCGTGGGGCTTGGACTCTGGGCCTGGGCGCTATTCCTGAGCTCTTCAGCTCAAAGCTACCACCCTACCCCTTAAGCCTCAGCGCCATTTCTCATTTTCTAGTGGTTAATTGGAGATAAGAATCTCACCAACTTTAGTTCCTGAGCTGTCTTTGAGCTATGATCCTCAGATCTCAGCCTCCTGAGTAGCTAGGATTACAGGCATGAGCCACCGTACCCAGGGTTTTAACAATTACTCTTAGAAAATTTTCTCCCCAAAATGATACCCAGTAGCAATCAGTCTTTACTTCTTTCTCAAGACCCTAAGCCTAGGCAACCATAGTCTACCTCTGTGGATTCATCTATTCTATGTATTTTCTGTAAATGGAATCATGTGTCCTGTGGTCTTTTATGTCTGCCTTCTCAGTATGTTTTTGAACACTTATCCATATTCTAGCATGAATCAGTATCAGCACTGTGGGGGTTTTAATGGCTGAATAATATTTGCTTTATGGCTACATCAATTTGTGGAGGAGGGGAAGACTTGGCATTGAATTCAGGGCCTTGCATCTGCTAGGCATGCACTCTACCACTTGAGGTATATCAGCCCCTTTTTATCTTGTTTTCAAGGGAGAGTTTCACCTAATACCTCTGCCAATCTTGGGCTTCTATCCTATTTTTGCTTCCTTTTATTACTAGGGAGGACTAAACTCAACTGTTGAGGGAGACAGAGTCTCAAACCTTCATGCTTGGGCTGGCCTTGAATCATGATCCCCAGTCTCTTCCTGCCAAATAGCTACTGACTTGAGCCAATATACCTAACTAACTATATTACTACTTTTTTGCCAGCCACTTTGGGCTACTGAGCTCACTACAGAACACTAGTCTAGTATGGGCAAGGCCTTGGCACAGGAGAAGAAAAGAAAAGTGTTGCTATGAACGTTTGTATATGTTTTTTTGTGGGGGTTATAGCTATTTTTCCTGGGTAGGTAACTAGGAGTAGATTTTGTTGGGTCATATGGTAATTCAGTGTTTAACCTTTTGAGAAACTTTCACTGCTTTCCAAAGTAGTAGAACTAATGTATATTTCCACCAGCAACAAATATGAGGGTTCTGATTTCTCCACATCCTCATCATTACTTACTGTTTATCTTTTGCTCATAGTCATCTAGTGGGTATGAAGTTATTGCCATATTTATTATATAAGTAAGTAAAATATTTCTAGGTGAGGCTGATATAATTAATAATATAACTTCAGAAGTAGTACCCATGTTGGGCACTGGTGGCTGATGCCTGTAATCCTAGCTACTTAGGAGGCTGAGATCAGAGGATTGTGGTACAAAGCCATCCCAGGCAGGAAAGACTAAGAGACCCTTATATCTAATTTAGTTCCAAAATTCTAGAAGTGGAGCTATGTCAGAAGTGGTTGAATGCTAGCCTTGGTGAAAGGGGTGCTCAAGCCCTGAGTTCAAACCCTGGGACTAGAATACATTGAAAAAAAAAATAGCATCCATGTTTTCCTGCTTTACTCCCTGCTAATCATTTCTTGAAACTGTTTGTCTAAGACCAGGTTAGACTAGCTATTGAGAGTTTGTGTAGACTTCCACTTTGCTCTGAGACTTCACAAGAGAAAGCACATGGAACTTCATAGATCTCCTCACTATGGAGTTGGAGAGTTGGGGCTTTGGAAAGACTCTTGTTTAATACACATGCACAGGGAATTTCCTCATGCTTCTCCAAAGGCGTAGCAGTTGCTGTGTAAATACAGTTGATGGTAAAATGGGTAGAGCCAGAAGTAGACTCTGTTCCAGTAAAGATAGACTCCATGGCATGTTTACAGACAAGCTTTACAGCCTGTCAATCCCCATGGAAAAAACCAACTGCCTTACAAAGTGCCGAACACCTGAAAGCCAGAAATAAATGCTGGCTGAATGAGTGAATAGCTCTGGCCTGGGAGCCAGGTCCCAGTGCAGCATGCATGGCGCCTTAAACAAGCTCTGTAAGCTCTCTGAGCCTCGGTCCCTTATGAAGGCTGAGATAGAAATGCCTAGTTGCATAGTCCTCATGATGACTTAGAAATACCGAGCTCATGGTAAGCACTCAACAGATGCTAATTTTTCTCTCCTTAAATAGCTCTGCTATTAGTTTCAGGTAGTTTTCCCTATAGGTTTAGTCCAGCTCAATATGACAGAACACTGGATTGATTGTATTGTTTAGAATATCTTCTTTTCTTTTCTTTTCTTTTTTTTTTTTTTTTTTTTTTTTGCCAGTCCTGGGCTTGGGCTCAGGGCTGAGCAATGTCCTTGGACTTTCTCAAGGCTAGCACTCTACCACTTGAGCCACAGCACCACTTCCAGCTTTTTTCTATGTATGTGGTACCGAGGAATCAAACCCAGATCTTCGTGCATGCTAGCAAGCACTCTACCTCTAGGCCAAACTCCCAGCCCTAGAATATCTTTTCTAAAATAATAATGAGCTCTTGGCAAAAGCTGAGCATTGGTGGAAATGATATTGCAATTTGGTGGCTGCTGATTGACACATGTTTGCTAAACAGCTGCTCAGATTTTAGAAGAAAATCTTAAGAACATTCTTTCTCTCATTGCCAAGTATTTATACAAATTGTCCTTTGGAGAGTCCCAACTCAATTTTTTAAAAATAGGACGTTGGTGAGCTTTGGCTCAATAGTTTATGTTAGACTGTATGAAAAACTTACATATCTTTGGATATTGAAAGTGTTGTATCATTTATTTCAGAGCCACTTTGCCTTGGGGTTTTTTTGTTTGTGCGTGTGTTGATTTGTTTAAAGGAAAAGCTGGTCTTTTGGTCACTGAGTCTTTTTTTAGACCTGCCTGGAAGTCATAGTAACAAGCTTCATGTCTGATTGGGTTCCATGGCAACCAAGGGTTGTGACTTTATTAAAGGAGCCTGGCATGCCAAGAAAGATAAAAATCAAAGCATGGAAAATGTCTGACCAGGTGCACGTGTACCGTGTGCCTTTCCCTGCTCAGCTGGTTCCCGCTGCAGTTCCTCAGGCTGATCATTATTAGGGTCATAGGGATCAATGCTCTCAGAAAACTCTATTCTCATCTTCGCTTTTATTCATTCATTCATTCATTCATTCATTCATCCTTTTTATATCTTGATATATTAAGAAAAATCAAAACAGTAATGTTAAGAACCTAACCAGAGAGGATTCTGACTTTTAAAGGTAGAAAAGGAATGTAGCGCATCCTTTGTGGAGCAGATTACAGCTGTAAATTGTAAGGCTGTGTGGGAGGGCCAATTAGAGGCAATTATAACTGGATTGAGCTCTCCCTGAGTCAAAGCTTGCTGTGTGCTTTCCAAGCTGGGGTGTGGGGGCTTTTCCCACCCTGGTTCTTGGTTTAGTGATGGCAGCTCGGGCCATGGGTGTGGAGTCTCTGTAGGAACCACCCTCTCTTCTCTGCATACCGCCAGGGGCCCAGCTGTTGCTGGAACCAAAGCATGTGATAATTAGAGTTCTTTTGCTAAAGATACTAACACTAGACCAGAAAATGGGTGGGGAATGGGAGAGAAGGGTGCAGGCATTGAATGGCTTGTGTTTCTGCCTTCCCTTGTTGTTCTTTGTGGGTTGGGATTATTTTATCAGGTGTGCAGGTATGGATTTTCCCCTCTACTGATACTGAAAGTGAAATGACTCTGAAGGCCAGGTAACCATTGGTCAGCTTTATCAATTCACTTAGCCATTAAGCCATTGGCAGGTTCCAGTATGTTCCCTGGACCAGACTTCATGAGTCACTGTAGTCTCATTATGATGAATCAGAAACTATATAGAAACTTGGCTCTTATGATGGAACCTAACAAGCAATATTGGTCTACAAGAAAAGAATTAGCTCATCGTATTCAGGTCTCCCAGCAGTGCTTAATCAGCTGCAAATCCCCAAGAGAAATTATGTAACTCCTTAGGTCTCCATTTCCTTATCTTGACCTGAATTGATGTATCCCAGACACTTGCCTGCTTATATGAATAATTTGGTGCACAGGTTTAAGAAAATCTGATTCACTAAGTCTGGAATCAGGCAAGGATAGTAGGCACCCCAGGTACCTCACTCACAAGTGAGTGGTTTAGGAAATAACAGTCTAGGATAGTGCTTTCAAACTTTAGTTGGACACAAGAATGGAATTGGAGGTGGAGAAAGGAAGCTACCAAACACAGATTTCCTACTGGTCTATTAAGGCCTATGTGCAAGATAATGACAGTCACTATTTCAGCTCCCTCCAGTCTTAAAAAAGCAAGGCAATAGGGATAGCAAAATCTCATATAGTATTAGATAGTTTAAGATGAAAACTGCAGTCTTTTTCTAGCTTTTATCCTTTTACAGAGATAATAAGATAACATTTCCTATGTATCAACATAGATAGATAGATAGATAATTATATATATATATGTAACTCTTATTTATTTAGCTCTTATTTATTTAGCCAGTTTTTTATTGAAGCATGTACATTTTACCTTTTGGGGTATTTTTTTCTTTGTGTTGCTTTATAATACTATATTCAAAATCTTCAAACATTTTTTTTTTCTGAAACCACATATGTATTCTTTTCCATCTAAGGATTCAAAACCAGGGCTTTGCACATGGCAGTCATGTACTCTAGCACTTAGCTATAACCCCAGACCCCCAAGTAAAGATATATTATTAAAAGTAACATTTTAGGGTCATAGAAGTGGTAAGATTTAAATAAGGACACATTGTGTTTCTAAAGCTTGTAACAGTTTTCTGGAGAAATTTCTTTCTGACTGTTTGCCTAGGTTGGTGACCTTGCTGTAGCAGACAAAGAGCTTTCTGTCTCTTGTCTTCTTACTTCAGAGATTCTCTGAATGACCTATGGCTGAAAGTAATGAAGTTACTTTTCCTGCGGAAGAAAATATTTTTTTTTTAAACTTCAAAAATGTTGAGAAGCCAAAGAAGACAGAGCATGACTTAGAACAAGTAACTAACTCTGAATTTGTAGAAAATACTTTAGGTCACAGATCCAGATTGTGCAGGAAGTCACATAGCCCTGGAACATGTGATAGTGAGAACAGGAAGCTTTGGATTTGGGAGAACTCTTTCCTTATGACCTGTTGCTTTCATGGAAACTGCACAACAGTTTTAGATGAAACAGTGTAGAAATGAGATGCTGTTTATTTTAAACACATCTACTGTCAATCATGATGTAAGTAAGTTTGAATGTATGTATGTATAAGAAAGCAAGGGAAGGAGTGGCATTGTCAGAAAAGAAATGTACCGTTCACCTGACTTACATAACTATAGACCCTCTATATTACCTTTTATAATAGCAATGAAAATTTAAAATTTAATTAATTTTATGCGATATAAATAGGAGTCTAGCATGACCTGGCAGATTAGAAGCTTTCTCTGTGCAACTCCATGGATAAGGTGATAGGATAACAGAGAACAGACTACATACCAAAGAGAAGAGCCTCAGGAATTATGAAGGTGGTGACAGAACAGCTGAAAATCTTTGAAAAATAAGAACAAGGTAAATCCAGATTTTGTTTATGGAAAGAAATAATAAAGATCAGAGAGAAATTAATGAGATAGAAAGTAAAAGAACAATACAAAGGATGAATGAGACACAGCTGATTCTTCTAAAAGTTAATCAAGCTTGGCAAACTCTTAGCCAAACTAACCAAAAGAAAGATAAGACCCAAATTAATAAAATTAGAAATGAAAATAACAGATACTTTCATAATGCTGAAACTCAGCATTATGAAATATTTTGAGATTTTACATTCTACTAAATTGAAAAGCCTACCAAAAGGATATAAAGTAAATCATATAAACAATGATCTGTAACAAGCAATGAGATTAAAGCAGTTATAGAATCTCTCAGCAAATAGCCTAGGAACAGATAAGTTCACAGCTGAATTCTGCCAGATCTTCAAAACAGAACTATCACTAGTGATATTTTTTTTAAAAAGTAGAAAGACAGCATAGAAAGTGGGCCTGGCATCAGTGTCTCACACCTGTAAGCCTAGCTTCGCAGGAGGCAGAGATCTGAGGATTGTGATTCAAAGCCAGCTGGGGCAGAAAAATCCATGAGCCTTATCTCTAATTAACCACTTAAAAAAAGAAAAGAAGGAAAAAAAATGCTTTCAAATTCATGAAGCCATATTACTCTGAGATAAGGAAACTATAGAATAATTCCTTTGATGAACATAAATGCATAATTCTTCAACACATTAAAATATTAGAAGCACATTAAAATATTACACATCATAATAAACGGCTTCATTCCAGTGATGTAAGAATAGTTCAATAAATAGTAATCATGATCATTTCAATAGATTATAGATTCATAAAAGCCTTTGACAGAATTCAGTGTCTCTTCATGATAAAAGCCTTGAAGAACTAGAACTAGAAGAGACATACCTCCTAACATAATACAGACTATATGTGACAAAACTGTAGCCAAAATTATGCTAAATGAGGAAGAACTCAAAAGCATTTCCCCCCCAAATCAGCAACAAAACAAGATTCCTTCTCTATACTCTTATTCAGTCTAGTGTTTAAATTATTAGCCAGAGTAAGAAGGAAACAGGAATAAATAAAAGGGATAAAATTAGGAAAAGAAGTTGAATTATTCCTATTTGCAGAAACATGATCCTGTACTTAGTTGAATCTAAAGACTCCCACAAAAAAAAAGAAAAATCTTAACTGATAACATTTTAAGCAAAGTAGCAGGTTATAACATCAATGTATAAAAATCAGTAGTTTTTCTGTATATTGATAACAGACATGCTGAGAAACAAATCAGGAAAATATTCCCAACAATCTCAAAATGAAATCAGATACTTAGGAATAAACCTAACTAGGAAAATGAAAGTGCTCTACAATGGAAACTATAAAATTCCAAGGAAATTGAAGATGACTCTAGAAGATAGATTTCCTGTGTTCATGAGTTGGCAGAATTAGTACTGTGAAGATGAGTATATAGATGTATAGAGTCAAAGCAGATTTTTTTTTACAGAATAGAAAAAAAAATCCTATGTCCATATGGAAAAACAAAAGACCTCAAATAGCAAATGTAGTCATGTATAAAAAGACCAATGATGGAATGCTTGACTTCAAATATTACTACTAGGTCATAGGAACAAAAATAGCATGGTACTGAATAAAAACATATATCAATGAATGAAATGAAATAGATTGTCTAGAAATAACTCTACACAGCTATAATCACCTGATTCTCTTCAAAGATGCCCAAAAGACAGTCTCTTTAACAAATGATGATGGGAAACTGGATGTCCGCATGTAGAAGGCTTTTACCATGTTTTAAAATTCAGTTAAAAATGAACCAAAGATTTTAATGTAAGACTTGAAACTTTGAAACTGCTGCATGAAAACATAGGGAAAAACTATAAGACATAGGACATAGACAATAACTTTCTAAATAGCATGAATTACCTAATAGTTACATTAAATTGTTCCAGCAATGGAACAATTACCAGGGTGGATAAACAAACTACAGAATAGTGAAAAAAAAAATTAAGTTATTCTAGAGATTGAATTAGGTTTCGCTAGGCAAGCACTCTACCATTTGAGCCATTAACCCCCCTCCTCACCCTTAGAGAAATTTTTTCCAGTTATTCATATGATAAGGAATTAATATTCAGAATATATAACTAAAAAACACCAAAAGAACAAATACTAAATGGGCAAGTGAACTGAACAATCAGTTCTCAAAAGAAATAGCCAGTAGGTACAAGAAACATGTACCTTGCTCAATGGCTTTAACCATTAGGCAAATGCAAATCAAAAATACACTGAAAACCTATCTTATCCCAATCAGAAGGGCAATCATTAAGGAAATAAAAATATTAGCAAGCATTTGGTGATAGGGGGAGGGGAGCCCTAGAACCTTCAAACACTGTTGTTAGAAATGTAAATTAGAGCCCAGTGCTGCTGGCTCATACTTATAATCCTAGCTACTCAGGAGGCTGAGATCAGAGGATCTTGGTTCAAAGCCAGCCGGGGCCCTAAAGTCTGTGACACTCTTATCTCCAGTTAACCACCACCAGAAGTGGTGCTGTAACTCAAAGTGGTAGAGCGATAGACTTGAGCTTAAGAGCTCAGGGACAGCACCCAGGCCCAGAGTTTAAGCCCCACGACTGACAAAAAAAAAAAAAAAAGAGAGAGAGAGAAGGAAGGAAGGAAAGAAAGAAAAATATTAGTATAGCTACTATGGAAATCAATATGGTGGTTCCTCAAAAAAAAATAGTACTATCTTTTTTTTTTTTTTTTGCCAGTCCTGGGCTTGAGCTCAGGGCCTGAGCACTGTCCTTGGACTTTCTCAAGGCTAGCACTCTACCACTTGATCCTCAGCACCACTTCCGGCTTTTTGCTATGTATGTGGGGTACCAAGGAATCAAACCCTGGTCTTTGTGCATGCTAGGCAAGCACTCTATCACTAGGCCAAACTCCAGGCCCAAATAGAACTATCTTATGATCTAACTAAACCATTCCTGGGTATATGACTTTCAGGAAGTCTAACATAAAATAGAGATATGTATGCACGCCCCTGTTTACTGGGGCACTATTCACAGTAGTCATTTTATGGAATCACCCTAGGTGCCCATCAGCCAATGAGTGGATAAAGGAAATAGGCTTTGTATACACAATGGGATTTTATTCAGCTATAAGGAAGAATGAAACTGTCATTTGCAGGAAAATGAATGGTGTCAGTGAAATAAGCCAGACTGAGAGAAAAAAATATAGAGAATCTAGTGGGGGAGAAAAGGTGTGTAAGTAGAAGGGAGACTATCTTGGAAGAGGAAGAGGACCCATGGGAAGGGGAGTTAGAGACAGAAGAGGGGACAATGGGGTATCATGTACATTACATTCAAATATGAATACATCACAATAAACCCATTAATGTGTACAGTTAATATGTGCCAATGAAAAGTGGAACAATGAATAAAATGGTAAAATGTTAAAAGTTATAAAAGAAACTGAGCCTTGCCCTCACAAACAGCATGTATGTATTATATACAAAGTATACCACTGATTCAACATGGTTGATGAGGAAACCTATTTGATAGAACGTACTTATTTAGCATTATTTTACACACTTATTTGAATGGAGCCAGAGGGTAGCAGTTCTGTAATATTAACTTCACTAGATGCTCTTCTTAAATATTACAGTATAGTTCTGTACAAAGTGAACTTCTGTGGCTCTTACTATGTTTTATTAGACTGACAGTTTTCCTTTCCATACTCCCATTGGCCTTTCCTTCCCCTGCCTCCAACACAGAGTTAAATCAATATCACTAAAGCACATAGCAATTTTAAGATCTTCGCATTAGTTATTTAATGTCAAGGGCAGGAAACTCCTGGTCCTCTTCGGCCTGAGTTTTTCATGACTTGTGGCAAGTCAAATATTTGAGAATCTGTGCATACAAGGAAGGTCAAAAGGGATTTAGAAGCGAGTGACTGACAGCAAGAAAGCTTGTAATCTGCTGCACAGGTTAAGAACTCATAATATCAAGCAGTGTATGATTGGGAAAGGGCAAGAGGAAAATATTAAATGTCTTCTGTCTGCCATGACATTAAATCCCAAGAGGAATTTCCTTAGATAAAACCAGTTTCTCAAAAAGGTTAATTTACCTACCAGAGTTATACAACTTCCAAGAAGCAGAGCTAGTCTTGAATAGGTCTCACTGACCCTAGAAGTCCACTGCTGTCCTCTGAGTAAGGGGCCCTGGGCCCTGTCACTGATGGCTTTCAGACTGTTTAGTTCAACCCCTTTTATTCCAGAGAATTCATCAGTATCTAAATGTCAGAGACCCTCAAATTTATTGTGTGATAGCTGAATCCTCCTCTTCCCAGACACTCTTGCTTGTTTTTGGATAACCATATAGCCCCCAAAAGGAACAGAACAGATGTAGGACTTTAACTCTTTACCCTTCAGTGGATAAATCAAAGGATCCTGTGCCGGGTCCTTTTGATTCCACCTCTACTCTCCAAACCCCAGATGCTGTCTTCTGGAGATTGGGCACTAGCTCTTTCCTAGGGGCCGGTAGAACAGGCTCCTATCTGCACCACCCAGATGTGTTTTCCATTCTGGTCACAGTGTGATTTAAGTGTGGGATACTCAGTGTTTGATCTCAGCTGGCATCTTAATTCTTCTGCCATCTCTGCCTTGCACCATCTTCTCCAAACTCACACCTATCCCAATGGATTCAAAACTTAGTTTATCTGAAGCACTTTCAACACACCAGTCTCTCCCTTTCTGCTTTAGAAAGCAGCCATGTCTCCTTCCCACTGTGTTTTCCTAACACCATGCCTGTATTTGTACTTATCACTAGCTGTTATTGTTTCTTCCTCCTCGGCCACCAGACAGGAGGGAGCTATGCCCTTTTCTTCTCCGGCTGCGCCTGACACACAGAGGTACCCGATCATCTGTGTCATGAAAGAATACACAGAGGAAAGGGTCTCCTGACTGCTCCCTGCCTGCCTGCCGCTTCCCTCCCAGTGCTGAGTGACTACAGCCCTGCCCACTTACACTGCCTTCTTCAATGGGGCATTTCCTGAGTCCAGTTCCCTGCTTTCTACTTGCTCTGTCCAACCTGGGTTTGATAAATGGAGACCTTTCCCCCATGGGTAAATCGGGAGTACCAATGGAAGGTCACTTCTGGACATCCCAGGTCTGTGATAGCAGACCTTCCCTCTGGCAGGCCTCCCAGCAGAGATAGCGCCTGCTTGGCTGACAGTACAAAGAGCCCGTTTGTACAGCAGTGTGCTGAATGCAGCGCATTATTGCTGGCAGTTTTGTCCGGCCCAGTGCAGGGCGTGGAGTTTCTCTGAGACAAACACTGAAATACCCTTGAGATAATGTAGAGCAGGATCTCCAAAGTCCAGCATGAGTCACTGGTAGGTGCTGTTTAGGATAGGAGCCTCTGCCTGGCACACTCACTGCCTCTCGGGCAAGAAGGTGAGCCAGTACCGGTCCTATTCTGCTCCTCATCTGTTGGCATTTGGTAAGTTTTCATGGCCTTCTGGCTTTAGCCAGCATGTGTAAATATGTATTATAGAGCTTTGTGGTAATTAATATCCCAGGAACTATTTGAAAGAAATACAAATTGTTTCTGTGGTCTTAGTAGTTATGTTTGTGCTTGCTGAACTCCTTCCCTCATTTCTTCATGGATTTCTAGGCCTTTAAACTGCCCAGACACCTAGTGAACAACCAGATTCCTTTGTTGTTTGGTCTTGTTATAAGTATAAAGCCAGAGTGAGTGATTTAAGAGATGGGCAAACATCTGGGTTTGAGTGTGTCGGCTACTGGCTGGAAAAAAGCCAGGTCTCCTCCTATTTGCCCATGGGCATGAAAATAATCCTGGTCAAACAGGCTGAGCATTGGAGCCTTAACTTAGTCGCTTTCATGTCTGCCCTTTCCATGAGTGAACTTCATCCAGGCTGTGCCCTCCCCCCCCCCCCGTGTACCCCTTCCCCCCACAGCCCTTCCCTGGAAACTTGAGCCTCTATAAAACTGATTTTGGGTGATGCAGTCAGCCACTTTGGGGAAGAAGGGTGTGTGAACTGTGGGTGGGGAGAGGAAGCAGCTGTGAGGGAAGGGTGGCGCATCTCTGACCCAGGCTGACACTCAGGGGCTGGGATGCAGGTCTCCTTGCACCCAGTAAAGGTGCTGGGTCCAGTGAATTCTGCCCTGGAGCTGTTTCACACTGGAAGTCTGTATTCAATTTGGGGCACTGTGTGTATCTTATAATGAAAGACTTCTGTACTTTGTTATAAAAGAAAACTCTTTCATTCTAGACAGTAAAATATTTGAGCAAATTTAACAAACCTTTTCCCCCAATTATTTAGGTAGCCAAGGTATGTATAGAATGCCCGGAAGGAGGGCTTATTGATAGCTAGCCCTGGTCTTTTGAAGCCAGGGTAACTGGAGAAGAGGACAGAGGTATGTGATTAGATGACTTGATTCCTTGAACTTGGAGGCTAAATTTCTGTGGTTTTAAAAAGAAAAATTGGAGGCTGGGAGTTTGGCCTAGTGGTAGAGTGTTTGCCTAGCATGCATGAATACCTGGGTTCAATTCCTTGGTACCACATACATGGAAAAAAAAAGCCAGAAGTGGTGCTGAGGCTCAAGTGGTAGAGCTCTAGCCTTGAGAAGCCTAAGGACAGTGCTCAGCCCTTGATCTCAAGCCCAGCACTGGCAAAAGAAAAAAAAAAGAAACATTGGAATAGCCACCTGTTCCAGCAGACCGCAAAGCCTCCTACAGCCTCAGAGCATTATGAATGTAGTAGTCGACAGAGCTTGATGTGCCATGTCCATTGGAACAAAAGGAAAATTTGCTCTACCAACTGCTAGTGTGCTGGCAATGAACAGCTTCTAGCTGCCCTCTGTGAGAAGCTGTTGCAAGAGATGCAGGATAGGCTTGTGGTCAACCACCGGTAAGCAGGACACCCTGGTAAGGCCCTTTCTCCTCCTCCAGCCAACTGAGGGGAAGTAAGCTGTTACACTGCCAAGGGTTAACTGTGGCCTTAGAGGCAGCCTGGGACCCCTCTCCTGATATATCTTTCACATTTTAGGGAGTGACTCAGAGAGGATAAATTATCTAGAAGACAGCCCATTACAAGGTAACCTGAGGGCCTTTGGTATAAGTCACAATTTAGCTTTTAACATTGTGCAAAGTATAGAACCAGAGACTCTGCACAGTGAGATTGAAAGGTATTACTCATTCTACCACTTAAATAACTCACATAACATGCATATTTAGTTTACTTTACCCTATGAAAAACCATGAAACACCCTGTACCTAAAATTTAGAGGAAGGCATCAAACATGATTATGTTACCATCATTCCTGGCTGAGTAAACCTTTGTCACAGCTGACCTTACCCTAACAGGACATCTCTGTCTTAAGAGTCATGTTAATAATCATCTCTTTGCCTTATCTTCTTCCAACCTATGTGTTTATATCTAAGTAAGATATTGACAGCTTTAGACATTTGTAAAGTTTGATTCCAAGTGTGAGGTGTGTGTGTGTGTGTGTGTGTGTGTGTGTGTGTGTGTGTGTGTGCGCGTGCGTGCGCGTTTTGTTTTATACTTTTGTTTTGGGTTTTTGAAAACAGGGTCTTGTTGCTATGGCTATCCTAGAACTTGGTATGTAACACAGACCTATAATCATGGCTCTCCAGCTTCACTTACCACGTTCTTATCAATGTGTTCTTCTTTAGTTTGCCCCTTTTTGAGATTCATTCTTTTAAATTCTCATAGTTCTAACCCATGTCATAGTTCTAACCCATGTTATTCTATGGTACAAGTAAAGAATATGCAAATGCACACACACACACACACACACACACACACACACATACACATACACACACAGGTACATGTGTATAGAATATATCATTTTTTTTTGGTACTGCTGTGATTTCCTTTTGTGACCACTGTTGTAAATATTTTTAGTTTACTCTTCCATCCTAAGAATAGGATTTGGGAGTCTCTATGGCCTGGGCATATTCAAATGCCAGTTTTTAAAAAGAATTAGTTACATGTAAACATTTCAAATATATCTTATATAAGTATTGATTCATTTAAAAATATATCTGGAACCATCCAAAACTATTTTTTTTTTTTTGCCAGTCGTAGTATTTAAACTCAAGGCCTGAGCACTGTCCCTGGCTTTCTCAAGACTAGACCTCTACTACTTGAGCCACAGTACCATTTCCGGCTTTTTCTATGTATGTGGTACTGAGAAACTTGGGTCTTCATGCATGCTAAGCAAGTACTCTACCTCTAAGCCAAACTCCCAGCCCCCAAAACTGATTTTTTCTTAAACAATCCTGTTCTTTTTTGACTTCTGAAAAACGAACTTCAGCCATAAGAACACGACTTTATTGAGTTTTATAGCTATTGTGAAACCATTTTTGAATGGTAAAACTGTACATTAAAGCCTTAGAAGGTCACAACTGAAGCCGTCTAGCCCTTAGGAGCCATATGAGCTGTGTGGTTTCTAGATGAACTGTCTTAATCTGTCCTAGATATAGTTATCTTCTACTTAACACTAGAGCTTATTTGGGGGAAATAGGCTCTAAGAAATACTTCATTAGATGACTATGTCATTGTACATGCAATATGAAGTGTACTTACACAAAACTAGGTGGTCTAGCCTGTTACACTTCTAAGCTGTGTGACCTAGCATCTTACTCCCAGGCTACAAACCTGCACAACATGTTACCATACTGAATGCTGTATGCGTTTATATACAATGGTATTTTAGTATCTAAATATGGGGGAAAGTACAGTACAAACAGCAAATGGTGCACCTGTGCAGGGCACTTGCTTATGAGTAGAGCTGCAGGACAGGTTTTGGGTAAGTGAGTGAGTGAGCCGGGAGGGAAGTTGAGGCCTAGCCTGTGATGAGTCACAACTGTTAATTATAAACACTATGCTAGGTACTATTTGTGAACTAAGCATACTGTGTAAACACTGTACTCAGTCTATTTTAAACTTATTTAAAACTTTTTTTCAATAACATCCTTGGCTTAATGTCACTTCCTGTTACCTCTTTAATTTTATAAAATGTTTCGACTTTTTTAATAACACTTGAAAAGACAAAACACTTTGTACAGCTATATAAAAACATTTTGAAGCCTTTCTAATTCTTTGAGCTTTCTTTTTTTGCCTGTCCGGGTTTTGAACTCTGGGCCTGCCCACTGATCTTGAACTTTTATGTTCAAGATTAGCATTCTACAACTTGAGCCACTGGTCCACTTCTGACTCCTTGTGGTTAACTGGGGTCTCCTGGCCTTTCCTGCTGGACTGGTTTCAGATCACAGTCTTCATATATCAGCTTCCTAGTAGCTAGGATTACAGGTGTCAGCCACTGGCACCTGGCTAATTCTTTGAGTGTTTTTATGTTGAAAATTTAAGACATAGGCATACTCATTGGCCCGGGTCTCCTCAGGGTCAGGTTTGTCAACATCTCTGTCTTGAGCCTCACTGGAAGATCTTTATGGACAGTAAACAACACATGAAATCACTATCTCTTGTTACAACAATGCACCTTCAGGGTACTGAGAAGTTCTCACACTCAACTTGCTTTTTTTTTTTTTTTTTGCCAATCCTGGGCCTTGAACTCAGGGCTTGAGCACTGTCCTTGGGCCTTCTCAAGGCTAGAGCTCTACCGCTTGAGCCTCAGCACCATTTCTGGCTTTTTCTATGTATATGTGGTACCGAGGAACTGAACCCAGGTCTTCATGCATGCTAGGCAGGCACTCTACCACTAAGCCAAACTCCTGGCCCCTACATTGCTTTTTATGTGCATGCCAAAGTGATGATGAAAAACTTGGTAAATGGGTGAGTAGTAACCCTCCATTACCGGGTATTCTACACACTATACAAGGGTCTGTGCTGTGCTTATCTATGGCTGACAGTGCAGCAGGTTTGTTCACACAACATCCCTACTAGCACAAAAAAAACAGGATGTCACCAGATGATGGGAAGTTTTCAGCTGCATTGTAATCTAGTAAGACTCATGCATACATATGAGCCACTATGGTTGTTGGCAGAATGTCTTTATGCAGTCCGTGTGTGTGTGTGTGTGTGTGTGTGTGTGTGTGTGTGTGTGTATGCCTCTCCTGTTATACATTGTACACATTTCCCTTATGTACTCCTGTGGATATGCCCAGAAGTTTGTGTGGGAAATATTGGATTCAAAGCTTCACATCTGGAGAATTGGGAAACCTTGTTCCCAGGAGGAACATTTTGGTAGCATTGGTCCCTTGAGAAGGTAGAATCCAGTGAACAGTTAAGAAAGATATAATATTAGCATATAGTGTATGTTTTTTAATGGTATTTATTTCTCTTGAGAGTTTGTACTTACAACTTTGATTGCAGGTTAGTGTTCTATAAAACTTCCTTAGAACTACCCTAAGGCATAATTTTGCTTCCTTGGGAGATTAGGGTTAAGAAAGAACCTTTTTTGTTCAGTAGAGAGTTGCTTTTCTAAAAGATATGGCATCCGTGAAATCAGTTAAACTAAGTGTGTAGCTACAAAAAGTCTCACTTACCTGGTAGCCAGCTGTTTTTGCCATGACTAAGTAGGCTCATATCTATTAGAAGGTCAAGGAAGCATCCTGCAGTGCTAGTGCCGTTTTGCAGATCTTTGCCTGTTAGTCTCTCTTAGAGGCTAGAGGCACTGGAAATTCTGATGAAAAGCATGGGGGAAGAAAAAAATGACTGAATATAACCTATTTCAAAAAAGAATATGAAACAATGGATGTCCCAGTATATAGATTCCCAATCACCACAGGAAACTCCTATCCACAGTACTTAGGATATTCTTCTAGAAAACTCCATACAAATAGATCATGTGTGTGTCTATAGCTATGATAGCCTTCTACCCATCCCACAGGAATGTGTCACCAGTGCCCAGCCACTCCCCTCTTTAAAGCACAAATCAGCATGCACAGTGTGCTTAGCTTTTATGCCTTGCTTTTCCATCCTGACAGTGTATTTCCATGATTGCCCATTCAGAGCCATTTCCCTAATGGCTGCATCATTTTCCAGTGCCCTGGAATATATTTAGGAGCTTCACTGTTGGCGGATACCTGTGTTGTTCCCAGAACTGGAAACGGATGGTGGTGGTAGCAGCAGCACTGGTGGCAGACTGTTGTGTAAGAAGTGGCAAAGACAAATTGGAGAGAGAAGCACAGGAATTACACATACATTGATCTCTATTTCTGCTTTATTAAAGTATTTTTTAAAACTTTTTAACGTTATTATAAAGATGATGGACAGAGGGGTTACAGTCACATAACATTTCTTAAAGTGCTAAGAACAGACAGACAAGAATTGTATGGAATCTCAAAAAACTATTATCTTTCTTCCTGGCTTTTTCCCTGATGATGATGATGATGATGATGATGATGATGATGATGATTATGGTGAAGGAGATTGTGATGTATAGCCAAATATTTGAAGGAAAGGTCTACAGCTTAGTGGCCTAAGACTTGGGTAGATCCAGTTCTTCCTACTTTTAGGGCAGTTGTGCTCTGTGACAACTGGACTATTGGTTATCATTTCATCAGCTCAGCTATATTAGAATGCACCATCAGTTTGGACACAGAAGGTTTCCTAATACAGAATTTGTAATCTCATTAATACTGTTTGTAAACATAGTGGGTTATATGTCTGCATACCACTTTCCTTCCTACAGTATTTGACTTTTTTCAGAGAGTGGCAGTACTCAGTACTCAGTACTCAGGGTCTTCCACTTGCTAAGCAGGTGCTCTACCATTGAGCCATACCCACAGCCCATTTTTGCTTTATATTATTCTCATCTAGGGTTAAGAGTGTGATCTTTGTATATACAGCATCACAACCATGCCTGGCTTGTTTATTGCAGTAAGATCTAATTTTCTTTTGCCTTGAACTGCAGTTCTTTCAAACTTTACCATCAAGTAGCTGAGAATGATAAGTGAGTGCCACCACACCCAGCATTGTTTCTAGTTATTTCTAAGCCCCAAACTAACCCTGTTATGTGATCTTCGTCTGAAAAATCATAAGTGCCTTTACTGTTGAATTCTTTCATTCAGTTACTGAAATATCCTAACCAATACAGAGTAGAAAAGTAGCAAAATGATACACAAGACAACTAAGTGCCTACCTTGTTCAAGAGACAGACAATGTGAGGCTCTGAGGTTGACAGGAAAATAAAATAGAAAGGGATGAATTTGAGGCAGGAAGGAATTATCCCAGGAGTTCTGAGTAGGATTGAGTACTGGATTTGGGATGGCCAGATGACTTCATGGAAGAGGTTAAATTGAGCCTGAAGCTGTAGAAACCCTGAGAATTGAGTGAGGAGACTACATTCCTGGAAGCCTTCAGCATCCGATTTAGGCTCAGACTCTGACTTGTTACTCTCGAAGTTCAACTGAATGTCTTTAATATACTAAGATAATTGGGGTGGAAGCTAGAGATGAACAATAATCAAACCTCTGTGCTACTAGGCACCAAGTAGGAGGTATAAATGTGAGGCCTAAAGGAGCAAAGGTGGGGTGATCCAGAAGTTTCCATGACTGCATGCATGAGCTGGTCAGGCTTCGCTGGATTAGGTCATTGGGAAGAGAATACAGAATCTGGACAGAAATGGGCTCAGGTGAAGACATGGTGGCCTTTGTCTTCTGGCTTGAGGAATTTCAGCCTTATCCTGTTGACAGTATAAATACTGAGAGGGGCAGCCTAGAGACAGGTGAGTGAAGATTGTTATGTGGTCCAACTGTCAGGACAAAACAGTTGGGCCACACAGGTGTCAGGGTTCCTAATAAAGGAAGGGTCAGCATTCCTAAGACCATCAAAAAAGCTCAGGGTCTGTGCCAAGCAAGGGAGATGGAGGGTCCTAAAGACCTAAAAGCTGCCGTGTTATGTATGAAATGCAGACAGATTTGTAATACCCCAAGGTAATTGTGTACTGGGATTGGGGCAAGAGCAAGTTGGAAATGTTTATTGAAATGGCTGATGTAAGATTCTATATAAGTGGAAAATTAATAACTGTACTCAAATCTGCTTGTCATTTAATTCTTTTTCTGCTTGTCACTTTTGCTCTATTTTTACATATGAAACTTAGTTCCTTTAAGGATATGCCCCATCTCAATAAAACAAATATAAACTTGCCTCTGATTATATGTTTGAGCATGTACAGTTGATCCCATAATATAAAGTATATATTTGTTGATTGTTGCTGAACTGCATAATTACCCACAATGAAAGACAAGTTACTGAGCACTGGTAGCTCATGTGTATAATCCTGACGATTCAAGAGGCTGAGATCTGAGGGTCACAGCTCAAAGTCGGACCAGGCTAAAAAGGCTGTGAAACTCTTATCTCTAATTAACCACTAAAAAGTCAGATGTGGAACTGTGGCTTTAGTGGTAGAACACTAGCCTTGAGCAAAAAAGCTATGAGATAGCACCTACACCACAAGTTCAAGACCCTGGACCAGCACAAAGAAAATGGTAAACAAGCAAGTAAAATATATCTGATTTAGGGAGTGTGATAGTTACAGATATATTTATAATATCTTTAAAATAGTCAAAATAACATCTAAAGTAACAAATGATACCAGAGGCATCCATAGTATAGAAATTAAGAAATTTTAGTTCAAGTTCAGGGTTGTGTCTTAGGCTGAGTAAGTTTTCAGGTGTTCTCAGAGAGTCTTCTAAATTTTGAAATGCTGAATAAAACAGGTGAATTTATGAAGTGTACCACATTGTAGATATTCATAAGGAGTTAACAGCCCTTGCAAAGGGTCAAGTTCCTCAGCTGTGCAAGGCAGTAGAAAGGCAAAGAGAAAGTCTCCTCCCTCATCTATCTTAGGGACATCTCTTCAGAAAAACATTTTACCCTTTGGAGCTAAAGTTAACATTTTCAAGTGGCAATTCTGAATACAAGCAGTTCTGTAATAAGCTCAGCAGGTGTCCCTATTTGAGAGTTCTCACTGTCTCTGGGGGAGTTAGGGCTCTATGCCAGGTACAGACCCAGGATTTGGTCTATTGCATTTTCCAGTTTGTTTGTTTTTTTTTAAAGCATCTGGCTTTGAAACTTACCCAGACTGCCTTCTGCCCACCACACACACTTTTCTTTTTCTTTTATTAATCTAATTTCAGTTTTTATTTTTTTCCAGGCAGAAAAGCAGTCATGGTACCTACTGAGAATAAATGGGTATACCATGGAGCTTTCCCACAGTCTGACAATTTTTTGTGACTACGGGAGGGAGATGAATATGCTGCATATCCTACTTTATTTCTCTTTTCAGTCCATCAATAAAGACCAAAGGACCAGTATCTCCTGGGGAAGTCATCCTCAATGCTGGCCTCTGTTTTTCATCATGGGTGAAAACATTACACTCAGTAATCTGTTCAGCTCCTGACAAAAAGCATCAAGGCTATGATAACAATTGGAATCTGTTCACTAATTTATGTCCCCAGAAAAGAAATGATTAGAGATAGCATAATTCACCAATCATGACTATGAGGCAAGATGGCTAACTTCCTGTCACATGATAGCTAATAGTCTTTTGAGAATGCAGCTAATGTTAACCTCAAATAACGTGTGTGTGTGTGTGTGTGTGTGTGTGTGTGTGTGTGTGTGTGTGTGTATGTGTGTATGTTTAATGCTAGGTCTAGCTATAAGATCCTGCATTCCAGACAGACAACCTCTTAGTGTTAGTATTCAGTGAAGTGTAAATTATAGAAATGTGTTGACCAAATTGTATGAATGAATTCACTTAGCAAATCATTCCTCTGTGACTGCATAGCACATAAACCAATTCTCAAATCTCTAAATACAGGATAACACAGTACTGGCTTTTTCTAGTAAGAATTTAAACTGCCAGAGATGAGACCTATGTCAAACAAAAAAGGAATTTATGCCTGACTTGGTGGATATATTCAGGGGTCAGAGATAAGGAAGGTCATGGGTTAAGGCCAGACTGGGCAAAATAATTAGCAAGACTTTATGTTAATTGTGTTAAACTAGGCTGGTGGTATGTATTTTTTTTCCCATATGTAGGAAGCATATGTAGGAGAATCAAAGTCTGAGGCCAGATCCTTGCAAAAACACAAGATCCTACCTGAAAAAAGGAAATAATCTATATTTAAAGTAGGATTTTATGGGTGTTTTTTGTTTTGTTTTGTTTTTGTTTTCCTTCAGTTGTGGGGCTTGAAGGAGCTCTGGACCTGGGAGCTGTCCCAGAGCTCTTGAGCTTAAGGCTAGTACTTTACCACTTTGAACCACAGAGCCACTTTGGGCTTGCTGACAGTTTGTTGGAGATAAGAGTCTCATGAACTTTGGTGACCGGGCTGGCTTTGAACCATGATCCTCAGATCTCAGCCTCCTGAGTAGCTAGGATTACAGATATGAGCCACAGGCATCTGGCCTTATGGGTGTTTTTTTTTAAATTATTGTCATTAGATGTTCTATGTCTGTTTCTCAATATTTTATTTTTATGATCAGTGTCAAGTGTAGCATAGTTTCTGGAGCCTGCTGTGGATTCTATTCTATGTTTATCAATGTTTCGTGCTCTTTTACATATTCTTGCCTTGCACACCTTTGTGTGTGTGCGTGCATGCGTGCATATGTGTGTGTGTGATAGTAGGATTTGAACTACAATTTGCTTCATGCTCTTCTCTCAAAATGGCCATTATTTGCTCTTATTTTAGGTATCTCAAACTTTTAGTTCCCTCAATATGTTGTGTTCATTAGTAAGGGGTCTTGGCTGGTTTTCAAGTGTCAAAGTCCAGTTTCCCTTCCTAGAAGTCTTTTGCACAAGTGCCCTGCAATAGTTACACCCACGCGTGCGTGTGCACACACACACACACACTCTCTCTCTCTCTCTCTCATACACTCACCTTGCTCTTTGTAATACTCCCCACATTTCCTGTACACACAGAGTTCTGATGTCTCTTTGAATGGACAACAGGCCCTCCTCTTCTGACTTCTGTGCTTCTAGAACATTGGCTTTCAGAAGGTGCCCAGGAAGTGGAGGGGGGTGATGATGGTTTTCAAGTAGAAATTCTGAATTGTGGTGGACCTACTTTCCCTAAATTACTCAAATCTGCCAGCTATCATAAAAAACAATTTGGTCCAAGTAAGTGAGTAAGCTGTAATTGTACTTTGAGTGGTTTTAGTTAAATCCAGCCTCTTTGAGAAACATTGGCTTTCTAAGTAACTATTATGTAATGAAACAAGGCATTAGCACTGTGTATCAACATAGTATTTAGGATTTTGCAGAATCTAAAATGAAGTATTTTTGTGTTTAAATCTGGTATATCCAGTTATACCCCAGATATTATTAGTGTCTTTGTATATGCCATTTAGATTTCCACTTTTCATTTACTCTCTTGTGTTCTAAAAATGAAAATAGCAAGTATTTATTAGATAGCTCAATGAAAGTTTTGGAAACTAAAACCATTAAGGAGTTAACAAAACTCTGCCATTCAGAATACACAGGCTAATGAAATGAAAGTTATTTTCCTAGTAGAACTGAACAATACTGCATGTTAATACATATTCCCTGGGCACCTGCATGGTCATAGGTAATGTAGCTACCATTTTGATAGCTCTTGCATTTTCATCATCTAATTCTGATGTTTTATAGATTTTATGAACAATAGTTTACCGTAAAGAGCATACATCTTAAATATAGAGTTGGGTGAGTCTTATCTTTGTAATGCACAGAGCAACCGCCATCTGTATCAACCTTGGATCAACCTTGTCACTGGCATGGTGCTCCCTGGCGACATCTTCTGGTGAACTGTTTTCCCTATCCCTGCTCCCCAGAGCAGAGTAAACCAGGGATCTTAATCACTGTAATCATTCAGCACTTATGTTTGTGTGTGTTTTCTTTCCTTAAGAATCATACACGTTCTAGTTGTTGTATATTAGCAGTTGTTTGTTCCTTTCACTTGCAGCCTATGGTTTTAGATTACTATTTACATAATTTTCAGTATAAAGAAGGTCATTATTTAATTTGTGGAAATTGGTATGTGCTGATAATTTGGCTTATTTAATAAGACTATTGGGGTTTAGGGTGGGGAAAGGGGTTGCCAGACCTAACAGCAACAGGATTATTTGAATGTGAGTGCCACAAGTACTTTAGAGGTTTATGAGTCAACCAGAACTTAGATCCCTGTCACTCTTGTTTGGTGCCTTCCTGAAGTCACTACTATGTCACAACTCAAATAAAATCCTGTAGATGAACAGAGTCAACAGGCATACGTTTTTGGGAATTTAGGAATCCATAATCCATGCTCTAGAAATTTCATTGATTTAACGTGCAACTTTTCCTTAGTGTCAGTTCAGTGAGATGTTACTCTGTGCACCGGACTTTCTCTCTTTCTGAAGCCCAACTGCAAGAGCAGGGCGGGGGGGTGGGGGGGATTTAACTAGGACATATGTTTGTTCTGGCACTTTTAAGGCATTGTTTTGAATTTTTATTTTCTGAATTTTTAATGTTCTCTGGATACTGAAGAAAACCATAGGGATTATTCTTAGGATGAGGAGTCTTCTAGAAAAATCTCTTCTGTGATCTCTGCAGGTAAAACACTGTCATTAATCTTTACCTTCCCATTAAAGTAAAGAAATAAGTCATAGGAAGTTCATTGAAAGGTTTTTGAAAGAGAGATTAGTGGATTTACAGCAGTGGAAAATTAAATCCTGTTGACCAACTGGTGAGCAAATAAGCATGGGACATTATTCGTAATGTTAGAGTCTCCTTAGAGTTTGTTAGAAAACAGAAACAAATACCTTAGCTTTTTTAATTATAAAGCATTTTTTTTCAAGTAGGATCGAAACCAATTTATTAGTTGGTCCTGAAATCAACTTAATGACTAATGAGCATTTTTAGATTTTCATATAAAAAATCTGAAGGAATATCACAGTAAATATCTATTTTAGTTACACTGTGTGTGTGTGTGTGTGTGTGTGTGTGTGTGTGTGTGTGTGTGTTATAGTTTGTCTCAAGTAACATTCAGATGTCAGGGGACCTGGCTTTTGATATATATCTGCTAATACAGACTTTTGAAATGACTATTTTTCTCAAGTGTGTATTTATCCAAAATGTACATATGTATTTATTTATTTGGGAGTACTGGGCTTGAACTCAGGACCTCATACTTAATAGTAAAGTGTGATATGAGTGAGCTACAACTCCAGTTCTTTTTTGCTGGAGATAGGATCTCACTCTTTACCTGCACACAGACCAAAATCTGCCTATTTTATTCCTCTGGTCATAGCTCAAGTGACAAGGGTGTACCACCATTCTCAGCATCTTCACTTGAAGGAGAATCTTTCCAACTTTTATGCCTAAACTGGCTAGGAATCACAGTCCTTCCAGTCTCAGCCTCCCAACTAGCTAAGTACAGGAATATGTATAAGACAAAATAAATACAAATAAATGCTATCTACATTGTTTCTCTCTCCCTCCCTCCCTCCCTCCTTCTCTCTCTTTTTTACCCTTCCTCCCTCCCCCCTTTCTCCCTCTCCCCCTCTCTTTCTCTCCCTCCCTCTCTCTCCTCTCCTCCCCTCCCTTTTGGTGGTGGTGGTAATACCAGGGGTTGAGTTTGTGGCCTTGTACTTGCCAGGCAGGTACTCTAGCACTTCACCCCTAGCCTCCACTTTTTATTTATTAATTTTTATTTTAGATGCCCATGCTAAAGTTGACTAAGTGATCCTCTGGCCTTAGTCTCTGGCATAACTGAGACTATAGTCATATGCCAATACACACAGCCAGTGCCATTAAGTGATATGTAAGTATCTCCAAGTTTCTAGCCATCTTTGTGCATGAAGAGGTGACAATTGCTTACATGGGCTAATTCAGGAAAATTGTGATCTGCCCAGCATCAGAGAGGTCATCTTTAGTGGTGGCAAAACCCATAGCAGCTAGAGTAGAGAACATTCGTTTATTGCTGGCCCTGAAATAACATGAACTGTTATAGGTACCAGCTATTCTCACAGTCTACAAGAGTTTAGTGCCAAATCCTAGGTTAGTTCCGAGTCTTTGTGAAGAGGTCAGTGAGGGTTCGGGGAAGGGATAGGACCCCCCACACACACACACCTCCCAGGTCTGAAGCACCAACAGGAGAAGGAACCTGGTTTGTTTATTGAAGGAAGAGCAATTGTAGGTGAGGGCAGCAGTGTAATTGGAGGAAGTGGTAAACTCTTGGGAAATGGGAGAGATAGGAAAAGGGCAGTTTTCGGGTGGGTAGACCTGACAGTAGCAAGGAAAGGTCAGTAAGGACTAAAACTACTAGTCAAGGAGATATAGCACATAGGGACAGTTTTGAATAGGGATCAGAGAGAACTTAGGTAAGAAAGAATGATATAATTGATACATGAGGTCATGGAAGTGAATCTAATGCAAACACACCCACATTACTGTCCATAAAAACAAGCTTCCATGCCCAAACAAGAATACGCCCAGGACCTAGGCTAAAGAGACTTTTTAGAGGAAGTAGCAACTTCTAATCATTAGATAAGCTTTTCTGATATAGCTTTTCCTTGTTTGGCTTAAAGATGTGGAGGTTGGCTTAATACCCCGTCTGTACGGTAAGCATTCAGTCTTAGATTTATGAGACTAACAACATAGAATACTAATGATACTTTGAAAAGCAGTTAAGGGTCAGATGTTGAGATTTAAAATTTTAGTCATTTGAGATGTACCATTTTAAAAGTCAGAAGAAATCCAATATTAGATAAATCTCTACAAAGTCCTGTCTTGGGCTTTGGGGTATGTGGGTACCTTTTAAAAGTTATCTTTACACAAAAATGAAGGAACATTGAGTGAACAAATTCAGCAGTGGTACTCACTAGACATTTACGTTGAAAATGAATTGTACAACTTGTGGGTATAAATTGACTGGAGTGAAAAACTGGAAGAGAGTGAGGGAAGGGGTGACATTAACCAAAAAGAAATGTGCCCTTAGCCAGGCACTGGCCCATGTAATTGTAGCTACTTAGGCCGCTGAGATATGAGGGTCACAGTTCAAAGCCAGCCCAGGCAGGAAAGTCCATTAGTTGGGTCCCTCCAGTTAAACACCAGAAAACTAGAAGTGGTCCTGTGGCTCAAAATGGTAGAGCATTAGCCCTGAACAAAAGAGCTGAGGGACAGTGCCCAGGCTCTGAGTTCAAGCCCCACAGCCCACTAAAAAAAGAAGAAAAGGAAAAATGTACTCTTTACCTGATGCATGTAACTGTAACCCCTCTGTACATCACCTTTATAATCACATTTTTTTAAATTAAGTTTTCTTTACTGTTTGGGTTCATTGAAACTTGATCCTTCAGGGACCCTTGGTTTAAGGTTGAGAATTGTTATTCAGTTTAACCTAGCCTCCTTTCTGCTACACATATTCTGTGAATTAACTTGAGAATGGTGAGGAGTGAGACCTTCTTCCCCTCATCCAGCTTCTACTGCAGGATCATGATGAGGACATCCCACCTGTCTGGAGTAGGCTAGTGTCTTGCACAGAGCTATGCAAGGTTCAGTTTCCAGGTACTGCACACTAGAATTCACACCTTGTGCAGGAGATCCTCTGTTCTTATTTTCCAGATGAAGCAGTTGAGGCATAGAGGAAGTACAATTAAACATGGCAGAGCTAGGATTTGAACCCAGGAGGTCTGGGTTTGTACCTTAGCCACTAGGTAGCTTACCTTTATTTAGGGCACAGTGCTAAGGAATCCCAGTAAACCTGGGCAGACTGGTTGCTACAAATGTTGCAACTGGGCCCTCTGTTTGGGAAATAAGGTTAACCTAAATACAGAATGTGATTCTAAGATTGTGATACTGTGTTTATCTTTAAAAAAATCACACTGCACAGTTCCTTTTGTTTCTTTGTTGTTTCCTTGCTCCCAGATTATAAAGTTACCAAGAACAGTCCTCTGAAATATGAGCCTTTGGTGTCTTTAATCTACCATAAGTGTGGGAGAAGGAAGTCTGCTCTTATCTGCATCTTGATAGCAGAGCTTTTAATGACTGTAAAACCTGCTAGGACTTTACCAAGGAGGGAGTTCATGTACAATCTGGCTCTGAAAGTCATTAGTAGTGGTTTAAACAGAAACAACCTGCATTTTTCATTATGCAGGGTGTCTAGGGATTCAAGTTAGCTTCTCTTATTAATGTCAGATTGAAAGCAGCTCTACTAATTGCCTGTGTCTTAAAAAAAGTTTGTATTTATGTATATATCTAGCCAATGATTTGGTACATACACTAAGCTCTCAAATGGTGGAGGTTCTTAGAGCCAGGTAAAATGGGACTGGAGCCCAGCTCTGGCACTTATTCCATGAGTCCAGACCTATGGCTTTTAGTATAAAATGGGTGTGATAATTTCAATTTCAATTGAAAAATAAAGTAAAAAATGTACAGGAGGCATTTAGAAAATCATTTGATGCTTATAAATCCTCATGACTGTGGTTTTCTTTTTTTAAAGAATAAATAAAATTGAGCTGTCATGCCAAGATTCTATCCTTTCTTGAGCCATTCTGTTTTGGACCTTTTTTTCTTTAAATAAGTTGCCTTCTTCAACTTATGAGAGTGAAAGGATTCCTGTTTCTATAAATAGGCGGTTAGATAGATTCATATATACATAGATATTGATAGTTTTTCAGTTTTGTGGATTGGATTCAGGACTTTCTACATGGTAGGCAAATGCTCTACCACTGTACTATACTGCCAGTCCTATTAAGTTATGATAAAAAAAAACTACATTTGGTGATGTTTAATTGATAGACAGTTATCATTCATGTTTCAGTGTTCCAGTGTGATGTTTTGGTACACTTAATATTGCCTACTAATCACCACAACACTTAGCTTATTCATCATCTGAAACACAGCATTTCTTTGTAATAACTGTATCCCAACTCCCCTCTCTTCCTGGTTTTGAATTATGGAATATAATATTATTGACCATAATTGACTATCAGAAGTCATGCCTGTTAAACAATCTTTCCTCACTCCCTCCACTCTCGCTTCTCCCCCTTCCCCTGGTGTTCTGGTAAAAACTTTCCGCTCTATTGTTCTGTGAGTTCACCTTTACAAAGAATTCCACACATTAAGTGAAACCCTGTGCCTGTCTTTGTATGCCTGCTTATTTCATTTAATGTTAAGATGTCCAGGTACATCCATATTGCCACAACATTGGCTAGTCTTGCTGGTAAATCGGGTAAATTTAAGTTTTCCACTATTTGTCATACAAGTTTGTGTCCTTCTGCTATCACAAGTAATGGATTAAGGGGAAACATATGTGTGTGTTCAAAGTTGCAACCACCTGAGTTCTAATTAATAAATTTCCTACGGGGGAAATGTCACTTAGGAAGGAAGGGGTCACCTGCATATTGTATATCTTAGTAGGTCTTCTTATTTACCATTTGGTAATTGATCATCTGTATTCTGCTTGGAACAGGGGATTGCTCTGAGACATACCAGTTTCTTGAGTATTTGACCTCTCACCTGAATGAAATGCCGTAAACAACCTGCATTCCAATCTCTCTTGAAAGCTATTTCATATAGCCTCGGCTGCAGATTCTTCTTGACCTCATTGCAAATGGCTGAACAAATGTAAACATGAGGGACAACTGGCTGCTCCAGCTGGCTGTTTGTCAATCACTGATTCATTCAGCAGCACTATGATCCTATTGAGGAAGCAGTGTAGGACAGATACATGTGACTTATTAAATTTTCCTTTCCAAATGTTGGAAGAACAAATGCTGTGCAAATACTTATACATAGCAGAATAAGCACTATAGAGGGGACAAATACAAATCTGGGATCCAGCCCAAAGGCAGGGATCGATTCCAGCTGGGTGTGAGCTGCACGTGGGAGAGGCTTCTTGGAAGAGACAGTGTTGAAACTGGGCTTTGAAAGGTGAAGTGTGAAAGAGGCCTGGGGACTTAGGAGCTAGCTAGAGCAGAGCACAGGAATATTCAGGCCTGGCTGGCTCATTGGACGCATTGGCAAAACATGAAGGCTAAAAGGTAGATAACAGATACACTATTAGTGGCTCCGTGTCTCTTTAGGATATCACTGCAATTATTTGGTGCCTCCCATTTTCAGATCTGTAGGCAGACCTAATGATGATAGCTATCTTATGGAGGGTGTGAGGATCAAATAGGAGTGGTGTACATTCTGCTCCAGTCTTGCCCTCATGGTCATACCTAGGCATGTTCAATGTGTGTAGATGGGTCAGCTGTTGAGGGTATCTAAGAGGGTGCCAAGCTGCCACAGAGAATTGAAAGATTCTGCAGGACAGTCGCTGGTTTCTATGGAAACTCAGGTAAGCACAGAACCTTCCCAAGAGCTCACAATATCTGTGTCTGGAGGAAGGGTAAGGGAGAGGGTGGAAAGGAGACAGGGCACCTATCCTAAGCAGGAGGACATCCTTTTGGGGGGATGACTTTTCCTTTCTTTTTTTTTTTCGGGGGGGGGTTACTACCTAACTTGGAGACTTATTTTCTCTCACTTTTTAAACATGTCTTCCTTCAGCTCCTGCTAGGCTCTTTATAGAAGTAGAATGGGGTGTCCCCGCTCTCCTTTCCTGACTAGAAACCAACGGGAAGGAATAACCTGGGCAGAAAGGGTCTAGAACTCTCTGAAAGACCTTAGTTCAGAGCCTGGGACTCTCATTCAACTTACTTCTTCCTCCCTTGCCACTGAGTTAGGAACTTAAAGCCTAAAAGAACACTTCAGTTGGAAAAGTAGGAGTTCTGCTGCTGCTTCTTCACAACTCCAGGATTGGGGATATAGCTCAGCCATAGAGCCTTTGCCTGACACACACATGGCCCTGGATTCCATCTCCAGTACCTCATCACCCCCCTTCTCCCCACAAGTGGCACCCTGAGCCTCAGCCTGATTCTGAAGGCTTAAGCATAGGGATAAAAAGGCTTCACACTTCCAGACTGTCCTATTTCTGAGGCATGTGTGTCTTTAGACTACCTAGAAAAGTCTCTGTAGGTATCACCTCCATTCCTCACTGATTTGGGGGTTATGTGTCGCAATTCTCCATATCAAAGCTGGGTGCTCAGTGTAAAATGGAGAGGATTTTCATTACCTGAGCCTTTTTTTGCTGAACGTCAAAGCATAATCTTTGTATGGCCTTCTTCCCCCTTTCATGTATTTTGTACATAGTAAATCTTTACCAGGACAGACTAATTTTATTAGGGCTTATAGTAATTGAAAGTAAGTTATAAGTGGTTTTGAAGAAATATGTATTTTCCAAGGTATATAACTCCAAGTAGAGTGCCAGTGTCACCTGATAGAGGTATAATGAGAAGATAATTATTTCTAATTACAGTATCAAGTATTTTAATTGCTTGAGGATACTTGGAGAATAGACACTTGAGGCCCTGAAACACTGCCTCTTTTCCTTTACATTCATTCTGCAGAGTGTGTCTGGGAAGGATTGGCTGCCATGTACATATCCTCAGTTCCAAATAATCCTGGAGGCCAGAGAAACCAGTTTCCTTTCCCTGTAGGGAGGAAGTACAGCCTGCAGGGCTCCAGCCTGTCCATGTGAGTGACATAAAGAAGGAAGCTGGTACTTGGGCCAAAACCTTTATGGTCATACTGTTGGCTCAGTTCCCTGCTGGGCAAAGTGTACTTGTTTAAAGTTCATGATGTGCTCCTGTCAGGCCGCAACCATCAGAGGAAATCCTCCTTGTGCAAACAAATTAGAATAAATATTGGACCAAGACTTTTCTAATAAAGCATCCTTTGGGATGCCAGGTAAAGAGCCTTTAGGTGGCTTCTTTTTGGATGGGCAGTGGGGAAGACTTGGCTCTCTTCTTCCAGAGAGTGTAGTGTATTTCAGCATGAATGTTCTGAGCATGTGAATGTACTGATGTGTTTATACCAACAGATGAAGAGGAGTTATTAAACATCCACTGGTTTTCTTCAGAACCAATGGGTCCCATTAGCAAGAAAACCAAGTGTTTGATAGCTGTGTTTGATGAAGTGGTTGGTTCACTTCTTGGGTTCTGGCTGAGAACATTCTGCAAATGTGTGTCAAGCAGGCATAAGACAGCCAGACACAAGTTGACTTTGTATCCTAGGTGTTGGCTATAGATTGATGGAAAGCTCCTGTTCTCCTGGTAAAACAGTGCATGATGCCTCTCTCCGTGAGCTTCACACCAGAAGTGAGCCTCCCATCCACATCTCAGATATCAGGCCTCTAAACACAGCTCACTTTTCCTGAGCCCTTTATCTTAGTTTACCTTCTCATTCTCTCCCTAGTGATTGTTCTAATAAAAGCAATAAGGCTTTAGTCCTTAGAAAATGATTTGACCTTAATCACTGTTGATATTTTAGTATATGGATCAAGCCTGAGTGGAAGGCACACAGGAACCCTGGATAGGGAGAGTTTTCTGACAGAACCTACATCAAGCTGTCCACAGACAGCTGACAGGCCACGTTAGAAACATGATAGAACAAGTTTTCACATGATCACTCTTGTGTGTTTCCTAAATCTGAGTTGAGCTCCAGCAAAACTGAGTATTACCCATGGACTTCAAGAAACAAATATTCTTCCCAAAACTTAGAGGTACTCATAAAAGAGGGCTGTGAAGGATATATGAATGCACATAAGAATCCTTGGCATAGCGCCAAGGATTCATCACTCATCATAAAAGTTCTTGGTGTTTGTTAGGGAGGCAAGCTGGAGAAACATTTGGCTTGGGTTTCCATCCTGCCTCTACTATTTGCTATGTGCTTCCAAACCATTTTCTTAGTGCTAGGGCCTACTATAGGCCATATTTCACAGGTAAAACTATTGAATGTGTCATTCATGTGACATTTTTTTCCCTTCTGGGCTTGATGTAGGATACATTGTCCCTTTCCGTTAGTGTGATCCTGTGGATCAAGTCATAGGTATCTCTTCAGGGAGAAGTCTTAGGATCCTGTAGATAAAACACCACCAGCATTCCAGACAGCAGAGGCTCCATCACAGCCTGAGTCTAGCAGCTGACTAGTTGCGTATTTGTTGGAATAAACAAGAAATAAACCATTTCATAAGAAAGCCCCTGGAAAGTTGGGTACCAGTGGGACACGCCTGTAATCCTAGTTACTCTTACTCAGGAGGCTGAGATCTGATGATCACAGTTTGAAGCCAGATCATGAAGAAAAGTCTGTGAGACTCTTATCTCCAATAAACCACTCAGAGAAAAAGCCAGAAGTGGCACTATGGCTCAAGTGGTAGAGCACTAGTCTTGAGCACAAAGAGGCTCAGTGACAGTACCCCAGCCCTGAGTGCAAGCCCCAGGACTAACACAAAAAAAGAAAGAAAAGGAAAGAAAAAAACTTGAAGTAGAAATGTGGCTGAAGTGGAAGAGCCCCAGCTGTAAGTGAAAAAGCTAAGGGACAGTGTCCAAACTACACGTATGTGCATGCACTTGCATGTGCGTGCACACACACACACACACACACACACACACACACACACACAACACTGGATTTGGATATTGTTACTGCAGCAGAAAAGCCTACAGAGAACTAAAGAAAGAACATCTCGTCTTGGAAATGGAACCTGTCTGAAGGATCCACCCCTTTCCTCACATATTTGAGCACATGCACCTTTTTGTAGTCATTATTGCACCAACCTTGTGAACTAAGCAGTCAATTGTCATCTGTGCCATCATTCCAATTTTTATGATTCACAGCAGTTCTGCTGCCCCAAGTCCCCAAAGCCTCAGGAGGCTCCTGCCTTGGTATACATCCTTCTAGGCATCTTAGTTCATGTTCTGTTAGTCTAACAAATTACTGAGAGTAAGTATCTTATAAAGAGGCCTGTTGGGCTCACAATTCTGGGGACTGGAGGGGCCAGATAGCAAGACACTTATATCTTTTGGGGAACACCTCCCCTAGATGCATTACAACATGGTAGGGAATCAGAACGGGACCTGCCATATGCAGAAGGGGTTAGGAGTGTGTGATTGCCTTTATTTAAAGCAGTTCACTGATAGCGAACTTAACCTACTTCTGTGAGATTGCCATTAATCCTCCTGAGAGAGAACCCCAGTCAACTAATTACCCTTAGCTAGCCCCACCTCTTAAAGGCTCTTCTACCTCACCACCAGCACCGTGGGACCAAGTCTCCAGCACATAAACCATTGTACACCCTAACACAGGGACCTCCTCTTGTCCAGATCTATATAGCTTGGTGGCTTTGATGTCTCAAGGTGACTATGGAGGGTCACAGGAAGCCTGAGCAATGTCCTCTGGGTAGTGCCAGCGTCCAGGTGGAAGGAATGTTGAGACACTGTACAGCAGGCAGGGTTCACTGCAAAGATGGCGCAAGGCCTATTGCTGACATCCGTCTAATACTTAGGCTTTTCCTCGGCTTTTGTTCCAGAATATTGAGGTGACAGTGGTAGTGTCTGAACTGCTGGAAGGGAACTCAGTTAGGAATAGCGTTTTGCTAATGTACTGGTGGACTGCCTCTCATCTAAGTAATAACAGCTGGGTCATTCTGGGAGGACTGAAAGAGCCTAGCCATCATTGTGAGGGGAAAAAAACCACACACATCATCTCTCCTGCCAGAACAGGAAATTCATTTTCTTTATTTTTAAAAAGTAGAAAATACAACAGCGTGACTAAAAGAATGACCCTGTATAATCCCATTGTCCAAAAATAACCATGGTTAATGCGTCTGAGCTTATTTTAGTTTTACTTTTTAATTCAAATACGTTTTTTAATGAAACTGGGTGGATAATGTAGACATTTGCTGAAGCCTTCACTGTGCCCGGAAGTCCTTACTTCTACTGTGTTATCTATTTATTTCTCATGGTGATGCTTTGAAGCATCTCTGGGTCAAAAGGGGAAACTGACGCACAGGAAGGTTTAAGTCATTTCTATGAAGAGCACACAGCTACAAGGGCAATAATGCAAGATGGAATCCCAAACAGCCTGTTTCCAGAGCTTGGGGACTGGACTGGATCACAGTATGGTCTGAGTTGCATAGTTCATATTACATTTTCTGGAGGTATGCTTTATTACTCCTGAATTGTTCCAGGGCTGTTGTGCATGTGACTGCGTTTACTGAAGGACATGTAGCAGTCAATGTTAGCTCCCAGGATTAATCCACGTGTCCTGATCCATGTGCATGTGGCCTACAGGTGATCTGTGGACCTTTGCCTTCCTCCTATGTCCCAGAAAGCAAGCTTTGTGCCAGCTGCACTCTATGGGTCCAGATCTGAGCAAGTCCAAGTTAAATGAAGCATGGAGGACATTCTGCTCACTTCCTAGATCATGTATGTGATCTCTGTCCTTACCCAGGGAATCTGTGGACTCCAAGGGTATTTATAACTTTCAATTACCTGTACTATGGTCAGATATAAGAGGCCAAAACATACAACCCCAGATAGTTCCAGTTTTTATGCCCTCATCAAACATGTGTAACGGAGGCTTACTGATGAGCAGTAAGTAAGATTGGCGCTTTAAAGGCTGTTTCTCCCCCTAACCTGGATATTTGAAGTCATGCAGAAATTGTTAAAACTTTAAAGTAACGCAGAAGTCTGTCTGCCTCTGTGTACAGGGCTATCCTGGATCTACAGTCTGTACAAGACAAACAGCCTTGTTACATTTAAACTAGTGAGCCCAAGTTACTCACTAGTACTGGTGTGGCACAGAATTAAAGGATGACGGTGGTGACTCATTCCTGCATTTGACCAGGTCAATCACAAACTACCTCTTGCTTCAAAAAATGACTTCAGGGTAGACTCCTCAGAATAAAGAGTGGTTATCATTTTAGTTCACCAAACATCTACTGACAACTCCTGGTGAGTAAGGGAAGTGCTGGCACTTGGTTGGGTACAGCTGTGACATTGTCTCTTTCTTCTCCTCCCCTGCAAACTACAGGTGGTTAAAGTACATGGGTGGGTGATACACAGAGGAGTATGTGGTGCCACGAGATAGGATCACAGAGGGAGAAGCTGCTGCTTCTAGGACCAGAAAAGGCTGCTTGGAAAAATGGATTCTGAATGGGTTTCAGAAACAGGGAGACTTTAATAAGTGGATGGATAGCAGGCATTGAGAATGTCATAGTTAGAGAGTAAATCCATAGAAAATTCCCATCCTGGGCCTGTTGGATTGTTTGGCTTACTTGGGTAAGCACATTACTATAACTTTAATGTAATCATAGCTTATCTATTGAGATGAGTCAGGTTGGGTGATTTCATATGGGAGGCAATAGGAAGACAAAAACAGTGTCTATGAAGTAGAATTGCATGGCCAGATCTGATATCTCCAAGTAAAATCAAATCTCCAGTCTCACTGATTGCATGGTTAATCATCAGTTACTCTATTTGTCCCATGTCAGTGTTTTCCGGGCTTAATGCATTCTTTGTTCCTCCTTGCGGAAACCTATTCTTCATAAGACAGTCATAGTTGAGTATCCCGTTATGGTAAGAAGATTAGAGTTAGGGTGACTGGAATTCAATGCTGCTGTTTCAGTTGCTTTGTGTATATGGTGAGGATTCAACAAGACAACTGCTAGAGAGTCTGGATGAAGTCTGGCTTTATCCTCCCCTTATTGCTACAACTTGACCAGAATGCTCAGTGGCACTTGGTTATACATTTAGTGGAAAGATGTTTCATATGGTCTTGGTATTATTTTCTTTTTTAAAAAGAAATTGATGTGGCTGTGGTATAGTTATTCGTTTCCCTATCTAGAATCTGTTGTATTATTCAATTATTAAAGTTCATCCTGCACCATACTGTTTTGTCACATGTGTTTAATGATTCCATTAAGAAAACAATTTTCTCCTGTTGATGGATATACCCGCTACAACTTTGCTTCTTTTTAATTTTTTTTTTGGTATTCTTTCTTTTTTTCTTCTGCTATGAAATGAATGGATTCAAGATTAGATGCATGTCCCATAATGGTGAGGTTCACAGAGGAGACATGACTGGCAGCCCAAGTCCCTCGTGGGACTGGGGACCTCATTCTGTTCGGCAATTTCTGCCCTGCAGCTCCCGCCCACCATCACATCAGATGGCAAATCAGATTCCCTGGTGCTCTGGTTTCTCAGTCTAGTTAGAAGGAACAGGACTGATCAGTCTTCACCCTGCAAGAATAGCTGGGAGTATTTACCGGGTGGAGAATGCCATGGAAGACCTGGAACTTAATGTGTGCATACCATGGGCATACAGATTCTGTCATAGTAACCGTCTCATATACCCTCACATTAAAGGACTTCTCTCTGGTGTCTTCTAGGTAGAACGACATGACATGAATACCCTCAGCCTGCCCCTGAACATACGCCGAGGCGGCTCAGACACCAACCTCAATTTCGATATACCAGATGGCATCCTGGACTTCCACAAGGTCAAACTTAGTGCAGACAGCTTGAAACAAAAGATCTTGAAGGTCACAGAGCAAATCAAAATTGAGCAAACCTCCCGTGATGGGAATGTTGCTGAGTATCTGAAGCTGGTCAACAGCGCAGATAAGCAGCAGGCTGGGCGCATCAAACAGGTCTTTGAGAAGAAGAATCAGAAGTCGGCCCACTCCATTGCCCAGTTACAGAAGAAGTTAGAGCAGTACCACAGAAAGCTCCGGGAGATCGAGCAGAACGGAGCCTCAAGAAGCTCAAAGGACATCTCCAAAGACCACCTGAAGGACATCCATCACTCTCTGAAAGATGCCCATGTGAAATCTCGAACTGCCCCCCACTGCCTGGAGAGCAGTAAATTGGGCATGCCAGGGGTGTCACTCACTCCCCCTGTATTTGTCTTCAATAAGTCCAGGGAGTTTGCCAATTTGATTCGGAATAAGTTCGGTAGCGCTGACAACATAGCTCACTTGAAAAATTCCTTAGAGGAGTTTAGGCCCGATGCAAGTGCCAGAGCTTATGGGGGTAGTGCTACCATTGTGAACAAACCCAAGTATGGCAGCGACGATGAGTGTTCGAGTGGCACATCAGGCTCAGCAGATAGTAATGGCAACCAGTCCTTTGGGGCTGGTGGGGCCAGCACTCTGGACAGCCAGGGGAAGCTTGCCATGATCCTGGAGGAACTGAGGGAGATAAAGGACACCCAGGCCCAGCTGGCAGAGGACATTGAGGCACTAAAGGTGCAGTTTAAGAGAGAATATGGCTTCATCTCTCAAACCCTGCAAGAGGAGAGATACAGGTACATTCTGACTATTGTGTTGGAAATCTTTCAGAAGCATGAGTTACCAACTGCAGAGATAGAGAAATTCCCTGGAACTTATAAGCTAATTGTCTTTTTTATGAATTTTGATATAGATCAAAAGGTATTTAGGGAACCATAGTTCTTTCCATTCTTCGTAATTCAAAGTTTCATAACTTCTGGATTATAGCTGACATTCAGAGAAAGACATTAGACTTGTGAATCTCTTCCTATATCACTCGTCCAGCTGTGATTTGTGTACATTCTAACATACTGAATCAGTAGACTTCTACAGCAGTCTCACTATATTAATTCAGAACCCTGTATTTCATTTTCCCCCAAAATGATAGTCTGGTAAAAAGTTAATTCACTGTACAACAAGAGAAGTTTTATTAAGCATGAAGTATAAGTCAGTTTAAAGTATTTATATATTTTATGTACTTTATTTTATTCATTAATCTTTTCACCCTAAATGAAATACCTTGAAAAGTATTCATGGAACCAGGTTTGAACTCAGGGCCTAGAGCTTACTAAGCAGGTATCCTTCTTCTGAGCCTGCCTCCAGCTCTTTTTTGCACTGGTTTTGTTTTTTGTTTTGTGTGTGTGTTGGTCATGGAACTTGGACTCTGGACCCAAGCGCTGTCCCTGAGCTCTTCAGCTCAAGACTACAGCCCTACCCCAGGGCCTGGGCATTGTCCTTGAGCTCTTCAGCTCAAGACTACCACCCTACCCCTTGAGCCACAGCGCCACTTCCCATTTTCTAGTGGTTAATTGGAGCTAAGAGTCTCACTGTCTTTAGTACCTGGGCTTGCTTTGAACCTCAATGCTTAGATCTCAGTCTCCTGAGTAGCTAAGATTACAGTCATGAGCCACCATGGCTGGCTTACACTGGTTATTTTTGAGATAGGGTCTCATTTCCTGGTCAGGTGTGTACCTAAACCACAATTTACCTATTTGAGGTTTCTCATTGGAACTAATCTGATGGCCATGTACCACCATGCCTCGCTTTTTCTGAGATTGAGTCTTAGGATCTTTTCTCCCCTAGGTCACCTAGAACCATAATCCTTTTGATCTTAGCTTCTCTTAAACTAGTATGATAAGTATATAGAATGGTGCCTATTAGTTGAGGAGTCTCATAAACTTTGCTGCCAAAACTAGTCTCAAATCATAATCCTCCCTATCTTAGTCTCCCAGGTAGCTGGGATTATAGGCATAAGCCACCAGAACTCAACTCAAACATTATTTTAAGATTAAAGTAGTTGGGCATGGTAGTATATGCACTAATCCTAGCACTTGGAAAGCAGAGACAAGAGAACTGCAAATTTGAGGCCAGTCAGCCTAGACTATGTATCAAATTTTGTTTAAAACAAAACAAAAGAAAAGAAGCTGTGGCTCTCACCTGTAATCCTAGCAACTCAGGAATCTGCAATCTGAGGATTGTGGTTTGAAGCCAGCCCAGGCAGTTGTGAGAAATTATCTTTAGTTAACCACCAAAAAAGCTGGAAGTGGAGCTATAGCCCAAGTGGTAGAGTGCTAGCCTTACATACGAAAGCTCAGGGACAGCTTCTAGGCCATGAGTTAAAGCCCCAGGACCAAAACACACACACACACACACACACACACACACACATACACACACACACACACACACACACAAAACTAAAAATGAAAATCTTATGAGCTAAATCAGAAAAAAAATTAATTGCTAAAAAAAAATTTTAATTTTAATTATTGTTTTTAAGCTGGCTTTTAAGGTGCTTATAGCTTAGTAATTAAAAAGTATGAATGACCAAATAGAAGAGGATTTCCCCTCAGTTTCCTAATAAAAAGATCAACATTTCCTAATAAAAAACAGTATGCTAGCTTCTAAAATGTGGAGATAATATTGTAAATGTCTGTAAACACTACCACATTGAAATGTTACATTTACCTTGTTTTATAATGGATATATGACTTCATGTTGTCATTTTGAAATGACTATATTTTTTAACCTGTAGTTTGTGAAAGTGTGTGTGTGTGTGTATTATGTATTGTTAGGGATTGAGCCAAGGTTTCATTCACCTAGCACATGCTTTACCACTGAGCCATATCTAGGACCCTGAAGCCATGCTTTAAACATCTGTATCCTTGACTGTGGCAGTTCATCACCCAGGACCTGTGTTTTGAGTCATGATTTTCCCAGAGGTCACTGACATTCACTATACCTGACAGGTCGGCATACTGTGCTTTTTGGATCTACATTTTATCCTGAATTTCATATTTATGGATGCATATTCTCATTTATGTTACATAAGGTCTGATTTTGTTTGTGTTCCCTTTGATATCACCACTTAAGGCTGTTACTTAAGAGCTCTAGAGAAGGCATGTTTGCCAACACTGTGCTATCTAGCCCTGTGAAGGATGCCTGCAGATAGTCCCAGAGTCAGAACTAAGCTTTTTAAAAACAATTTCACTGGGTGGCCCGCATTGATCAGAGTTATGCCAAACTCAAGCATTCTGTTTAAAGTAGACATTATAAGATTTGGAATAAAAGTCAGGTCCTCTTTTCTGAAGGGAGCAGGGCATGGGATCAGAAATCTTTGTCTTTCTCTTACTTTAGATTTGGACTTTGGGAAATACCACCTGATAAGCCTTCTATAATTTGTTACGAGCTTACTTATTATTAGCAATGCAGGTTCTGAGAGCTGCACATGGGAGGGAGGTATATATGGGAGAATTGGTTGCAGAGTGAGGTTGATAGAAGTTTGGTTGTCCTCTGGGCCTCTGCCTTGAACTCCAGGCACTGTATGCAGACGCAGAAGTCCCCTTGGCTGTTATGGGTTCTGGCCCTGAGCTGGGTCCTGCCCAGTCCTCCCCGATCACGCAGAGGTGGAAAGCCTGCTTTGCTTTGTGTGAAACTGCAGAGATGAGGAGAGAGTTAAGACCCCCAGCAAGCATGTCTTTCCTGAGCTAGTGAGTAAACCATGAAGATATCATTCTAGAAGGTACTGTTAGGAGGCTAAAATGTCAGACTCACAGCAGACTCCTGTGTCTCTCAAGGTATGAGCGACTAGAGGACCAGCTGCATGATCTGACTGACCTCCACCAGCACGAGACGGCCAACCTGAAGCAAGAGCTGGCCAGCGCCGAGGAGAAGGTGGCCTACCAGGCCTACGAGCGTTCTCGGGACATCCAGGTGCCTCTCTTCTTCTCATTACCCTTCATGGGGGATCTTTTCAGGCTTTAACTCATCTTTCAGATGAGTTAAAGTGCACCCCACAGGGCCTCAAGGATTTCTAGCTGGTAGGCACAACACAAACATTTCCTCTCCCTTGCTGACCCCAGTAACTCTTAGTGAGACTAAGAAGAAGCTACTCTCTGGGCTGTTATCTGCCTCAATCAGTTTACAAGTATTGGTTTGTTTACCCCAAGCCTAGTACACCAAACTCTAGAAAATTCTAGAAGCTGGGCTTTCAGCACATGAACAAAGACCATATTCTGTGGCACAAAGATAAGCTACAGAAATCCAGGCCTGCAGTGCCCAGCAGACTAGGGTGGGAGTGGATATCAATTCAGTAGGTTGGTTATGTCACAATCCCAGCTGTGTGGTTGTGAACAGGGTTGAGTGTGTCTGTCTGGGAGGCAGTAGCTTCAGGGTAGGGAAGGGCTTCAAGCATTCCAGTGCACAGGACACTAGCAAAGTATCTCCATTTTTCTTCCCCACTTACTCCTCAACTACCTTTTTAGGTGGTGCCTCTTACTAACTCCTCTTCTCAGATGTGGAGACTGAGGCACAGAGTGGTGGTCAGCACAAGATCTTAACAGTAGTCCTTGAATAATGAGTAGATTTGTGTCCTGCAGAAGGTAGGGTGGATGCTGTGGCTGGAAAGGAGGGGTCACTTGACTCCTGTAAATAAGGGTCAGTTCCAGAATGAAAGCAGTGTACTCCCATGCTGCACCAGTGGTGTTGAGCCATGCCCAGCTTCATTTTACAGGCCTTATCTGTGGTTAGTGGTTATTTACTGCAATGCTACTAGGACCCTTGATGGTCAGAGCCCTGCTATACCAGGAACAAAGTTGAACTCTGCACCTTTGCCTGTATACTGTGTTCTCTCCTGTGTTGGGAAGCATTGCCCCCGGAGTATATGGCACAGAGGACACAGGGGAGGAGGAGAGAGGGTGATGGCTTGCCCCACTCGGAGTTAGGAGGCAGCATCTCCTACCAGCAGCTTCCTTGGGAAACTTGCACCCCATGAAGTACAGTCCTTTATGTGAACTTTTCTTCTCCAACAGCTCCAGAATGTCGCTGGCATTTGATGTACCATTTTCTCATAGAGGATGATTTGTGCCATCACTTCTCTTTTTTTAAGAAACATATTTGAGGGGTAAAGAGGTCAGATAAAGGGAGGGACTTCAGAAGGGGAATTTGGACACACACAGTTCATTTCCACATTTTTCCATTCTCATTCTGAGGTCAGCATTCTAGAGTAAACTCTGTGTAAGTACCTGCAGGAGTCTTTCTTGTCACACACTGGCCTCTTACCAGCTAGAGCTCTTTGCTTCAGTTTCCTCATCTATAGAAAGGTTGAAGAATTAGTATGCTCTACTTTAAAAGTCAAGAAGGTCAAATGGGATATTACATGTCAAGTGTTTGCTGGGCAAACCTACAAAATGCATGCCAGTCATTGCATTGTTAAGTAGCCACATTTCTCAGATTTTATTTTCTATAACTGAGCTTGTGGCAGGGATGGGCTCTGGGTTTGCAGGGGAGGGGTGTATGTGTGTGTGTGTGTGTGTGTGTGTGTGTGTGTGTGTGTGTGCTAGAGAGGGAGAGGGAGAGAGAGAGAGAGAGAGAGAGAGAGAGAGAGAGAGAGAGAGAGAGAGAGAGAGAGAGAGAGAAAGAAAGTATTCTGGGGCTTGAATTCTGCTCTTGCTTGAATTTTTTGCTCAAGGCTGGCACCATGCCACTTGAACAACACCTCTGCTTACGGCTTTTTGCTGGTTAATTGCAGATAAGGGTTTCACCAGCTTTTCTTCCCTGGCTGGCTTTGAACCACATTCATCAGATCTCAGCCCTGCTGAGGAGCAGTATTACAAGCGTGAACCACCACCCTGGTCTGGGATGGTAGCAGCTGTCCCCCAGGGACACTAGGGCTTTGTCAGTATTTCAGGCAACTGAGCTTTTTTTTAACCTAATTTACAGTATTAAAAAAAAATTCCTACCCAGTAAATTCAATATTGGACCAAAGAAGTGCTGAAAACTGTAGGACTTTTCTCTTGGTACCATGAGCAGATTTCCTTAAAAATCACTGCCTAATTTTCTTAGATTCTTTTAATTAAGACTGAAACTATTCTAAGAGGTTTCTAACAGCCCCTTTGTGTCCAGCCCAAAATGAAATGTGTCTAAAAGGTTGATCCTTTGTCTGCCTCTGTTACCTTTTCTATGCCATCCAGGTCTGAAGCAGAGGGATACCAGGCTTGGCACATGTCTGTCTCTGCAGCCATCCAGCCCCACTTAGAATGGGAAGATCTAAAGAAGTTTCATCCTTTTGGTTGGAAGCTAAGTGTAATGAAAGTTACTATAGTAACAGAGAACACTGGTCTTTGGCCTATAGAGTGTATTCAATAGAAGCAAAGCAAATCAATGTTCAGGCCATGGTGTGTGCTTAAAACCTGAAAAGATAACTGTGTGTAATAGCGCAAACATATTGGCAAATGGTTTAGACAGCAGGCTGGGGACCTAGTTGGGCACTTCATCCTGCCTCTGCTTAGTCTTGTTCTCCACAAGCCTCAGTCTTCTTTCTCTCAAATCTCTTTTCCTGCTCTGGGCACTCAGTCTCTTTAATCTTCAGCTATAGCATGTGATACCTGCTAGAGCAGACTGGATGGCATGGGGGCCTAGTCTCTGTCTGCATGTAGCTGATATGTTTCTTGCTTGGGGAGGGTAGATGGAGGGTGTTTGGGTCAGGGAAGGCTTCCTTCAGGAAGCCTCAATAAGACTATTGAGATGAGATTGGAAATATGAAGAGAGGAGGGAAAAGAGGGAGAAGAGTACATTTCAGGCTCTGAGGTGAGTAAATGCTGCTTTAGAACTTGGCCAGTTTTAGCCAGAGCACTGTGAAGGGACAGTGTTAGGAGAGGAAGGAGAGAATGGGTAATCCTGAGTCAGGCAAGGCCTCAAAGGACTATGTGGAAGATTTGAAGGTTGTATGGAGAGGATTCATGTGCAATCTTTCAAAGATCCCTTGGGCTTCTGAGTGGAAGATGGGTGCATGGGGGGTTAGGGAGCGATCAGGGGTGAGGGGAATTCATGTAAGGTTGTGGTAGATCTTGGTGATGCTGAGTGGATGGAGACTGAGGAGAAGGAAATAGATGGATTGAAATAGATACTTAGTGTCACAGTGTGGGGTCAGGTGATCAGGTAATCCAGGGGAGCGTCTGGCATGTTTTCTGAGGAAAGGGAAGCTGTAAGGGGGAACATGAACTACAGTGGGAAGGGGTAGGGAAGATGTGTTCAGTACATCACACCTGGCTGTGTTAACACTGACAGTGCTTCAGGAAGCTCACATGGAGCCACCACTGGAAATGTGTGAATGGGTCTCAGAAGGAACAGCTGAGCTAAGGGCCCATCAGTCATCCACGTCTTAGGAGTCAAAGCCTGAACTACAGAGATCTGTAAAGACATCCTGGACTGAGCATTCAGAGAGCAGGTCAAAGTGAGGCCTAGGGTCCATACTGTTCCCTTTCCCTTCTCATCCTCACTCTGCCTTCCGCACTGGTCAGTGCAAACACACATGCACGTGTGCACGCTCACACACAAGACAGCAATGGGAAACAGCAGTAGCAGCTACTATGGCTTGGTCACAGATTTCAACCCTGCCCTCTTTTCTGATTTGTCACCTTATTAGAAATATAGGCAGAATTAAAACAAATGAACTTGTTTATCTGTGGTATGCTACAGCTGTATGCACAGGATGTTCCATCAGTGGAAAGCAGGAGGATCCAAGGAGCTGGGTATTCTCATTTTACATCTTTGTCTGTTATCCACATTGCCGGCTTGGGGATCAAAGCTACCCGGGCCTCCTGGTGATCTGAGCTGGGGGCCTCTGTGCACATCTGGACGCCTGTCTGCTCCTCTGTGGCGGTGCTCTCTCCGCAGCCTTTGATGATTCCTCTCCTCTTGCCCACAGGAAGCCTTGGAATCCTGCCAGACTCGCATTTCTAAGCTGGAGCTGCACCAGCAGGAGCAACAAGCCCTGCAGACAGACTCGGTGAATGCCAAGGTGCTGCTGGGAAAGTGCATCAATGTGGTGCTGGCCTTCATGACGGTCATCCTGGTGTGTGTGTCCACCCTCGCCAAGTTCATCTCTCCCATGATGAAGAGCCGTTTCCACATTCTTGGCACCTTCTGCGCTGTGACTCTTCTGGCAATATTCTGTAAAAACTGGGACCATATTCTGTGTGCCATAGAAAGGGTAATTATACCAAGATGAAGCCCTGAGTTGATGAAGCCTTCACGTTCTCGCAAGTTTTTATTTTGAAGAACACTCTGTGCATACTACCAAGTTTCTAAATGAACAGTTGTGCGGACTAGAGATGACAAGAAGGCTTGGAGCTGGGTGGTGTAAATAACTGCAGTTCTGTAACTCAGTAGCTGTTGCCAACTCAGTCCCTGTCTCTAGTTACCATGAATCTGTCTGGAGCTCTCTCCACATTGCTCACTGCCTTAATCAAACCAGATTCCTGCCCACCTGCCGAACCCAGCAGGGCAAACTAACTTTTGTGTATTGAGCACTTAGCATAATTAGTGACATCCCCATCCCCATACCCCCTTCCAGGAAAGGGTGCCTCCCTCTTTCTTCCTCTTCCTTGAAGTCTCTTAATCACAAGTCAGGTTCACCATGGTAAATGTTCCCCAGTGGTTGTTTTCCCTCTTGTAAATGGAAAGGTTGCGACAGGAGTCGTTCTGGGAGGTGAAGAAACACGGGTGTTGGCAATGTGGACCTTGAGCCTGGGGAAGTGCAGTGACTCTCTCTGTGATCCATCATACCTGTCCACGTGTGCCCCAAGGCCTCACTATGTGTACACCAGACTCAGCTGTCATCTTGTATGTGGCCTCTGACAGGGAAGCCTTGCACCTGTTTATCACAGGTTGTGTTGCACATTAGATAGTGAGCCACTAGGATGTACAGCCAGGCTCTTTCCAGAAGCCCTGCCATCACCCATACAGAAAGACTCCCACTGCCTCAGCACTTGCAGGTTCTGCTGCAGCATTAGGCTGAGTCCTGCGAGCCCTGTCCAGTGGTTTGTGCTGAGGCAAATCCTAGCTGTGATAATCCAGACCCCCTCTGAGAATATGATTCCCTTTACTCTTGGCTCTGTGAAGATCACATTGCAAAGCTTCTCCGAAAAAATGAAAAACAGCTATGCTTATGGTGCAGGGTTCTTCTTACAGAGGATCAACAGAATCACTCTTTAGAAAGCTAATGTGCCTCGAAGTCAGACACTGGAGCCCTGAAGAAGAACATGGCATGATTAAGAGGCTCTGCTTATAGGGGACAGCATGGGGGAAGAAGGGCAGCAAGACTAAAATAAGTTCAGCATGGCACTGGTGGCTCACGCCTGTAATCCTAACTATTCAAGAACCTGAGATCTGAGGGTCAAGGTTCAAAGCCAGCCTGGGCATGAAAGTACCTGAGACTCTTATCTCCAATTAACCACTAGAAAACCAGAAGTGGCATGGCACTGTGGCTCACAGTAGTAGACTTGAACTGAAGAACTCAGGGACAGTACCCTGGCCCAGAATTCAGGCCCCACAATTGACACCCCCCCCCCCAAAAAAAGAAATAAGTTCAGGTCAGTGCTACGGTGAGGGTTTCTGTCTCTTCAGATCTTATAGAAGCAAGACCTATGGTAATGGGACACATGTTCTGCAACCCAGGGGAAGCATTTGAGAGCTATGTCTTCACCCTTGTGCGGAAGCCCTTCTCTGTCTGCAGCCAAATGGCCCTTTCCTGCAAACTGGATTCTCTTGGCACCTAACATGGAGGTGGATGGAGGAAATAGTGATGGGAACTATTGTCCCCTCCTGTCTCCACCATTCCTGAAGGTGGAGAGATGCTTTCAGCAAAAGATGCCCTAGCATCTGGATGTAAATTAAGTGCAATATTTGCAAATAGCTGTTGTTGGAGGAAATCTCTTGGGAAAAAAAAATGTGACAGAGCTTCCTGTGGCTTGAGAGAATTTAGTACACATGGATGAATGAGACTCAGGCAACTCCAGCTTTTTCTTCTTTTCCAAATGTACAATGCAGTCATTTTAATAAATTCACAACTGTCCTAAACTAATTCCAGACTTGAGCTTTTCCAAATCAATAAACACAGTTTCATGAACTCTGTGGTTATAAAGTCTTCTGGAATCAAGGACACAATGCTGTGTAACCATGTTCCCTCTGCTTATCAGATCCCTGAGGTGCTGAGGTGCTCACTGTGACCCTCTGAAGCCAGCACACAGAGGTGTCCCAGGTGTGAGCAGGGAGGGAGAAAGAAGGATGTGCATCCTTTTGCTTTTATTATTTCTTTAGTATTAGGGCATCTTTGGACATACCAGTGGATGGGGTGAGTGAGGCTTGGGTTCTGGATGAACCCCAAAAGACCCAAGTCCTGTTCTCATACTACCATACACCATACCATGATGCAATTTAGGAAGGCTGTGACTGACACCTCAGGCATGTGATCAGCAGTATACCTTCTCCCCCAGGAAAGGACAGACAAGTATGGGAAGCAGTTCATTCCAGTCCCTCTACCCCTAGGCTAGAGCTACTAACAGAACCAACTGGAAACTAGCTCCATTTTGGAATACTGAAAGGTCTAAATCACCCAAACTGAAACTCCCCTGTAATAATCCATATTTTCATTGGCTCATTAAATGTCAAGTATCCTTGCCTTGCTTGGCTGTGGCTCAACCTACATAGCATATTTATTTTAGATTTGCGGAAAGTCCATGAAGCTTTTTTACTTTTTAATAAGATGATATCAGAGTATAAAGAGACCTTTTTACTCTCTGCAGTTAATTATTTTCTTAAAGACTATACCTACCCCTGCTTGTTCTCTTTGGTGTACAAGACTAAATGAATATTTATATACAATTAAAAATAGTGATACAAAGGGGCCAGGAGTTTGGCCTAGTGGTTAAAGTGCTTGCCTAGCATGCACGAAGACCCGGGTTCGATTCCTTGGTACCACATACATAGAAAAAAGCTGGAAGTGGTGCTGAGGCTCAAGTGGTAGAGCTCTGGCCTTGAGAAAGTCCAAGGACAGTGCTCAGGCCCTGAGCTCAAGCCCAGGACTGGCAAAAAAAAAAAAAAAAAAAAATAGTGATACAGCTGTGACATACCCAGAAATTGGATGTTTGATTTACTTTTCAGATCCTTCTCTTGTACCTTCTGATGATAGTAGGTATCTTTTTTCCTGAAGATGAGAACCAGTTGTCCGATGGGTAAACTTCTGGTCACTCGGAAACATTGTCAGGTGATTTAAGATCCTAGACTCTGGCCAGGCATAGTGGTTCACGCCTGTAATCCTAGCTACTTAGGAGACTGAGATCTGAGGATCTCAGTTCAAAGCCAGCTGGGGCACCAAAATCTAGGAAACTCTTATCTCCAGTTAACCACCAGAAAACTGGAAATGGCACTGTGGCTCAAGGGGTAGGGTAGTAGCCTTGAGCTGAAGAGCTCAGGGACATCGTCCAGGCCAAGTTGAAGTTCCACAACAGATTCCCTCCCCCTCCCCCCAAAAAAATCCAAGACTCTAGTTTCTAGCACTGAAAATGTTTGTGACATACTGTCGTGATCACCTTGATAGTTTGTTGGGATCTACCAAAACCTAAAAGTACTTTCCTGTGGGTTTGGAGTTTGTTATTTCATATTTTGAGTATGATGAAGCCCCAATAAATTCTGTTCTCTTCCCCACCACAAAAGACAAAAAACATCATAAATAACCACTAAAAGCTCTCCTTCAATGATGTTGGACAGTGGACACAGGTTTTTAGCATGGAACATCTGTTATATGCTTATTAATATGAGGATATGGGATTTAACCACGTGTTTTACACGTATCTTTTTAATTATGAGGCGTGTGTTGTGAAGGGACACATTTAAGATTAGGACTTATTTGGAAAGAGATGTTTTTAGAAAGTTATTGCATGACTAAGGAGAGTTTGGGCCTAAAAAGACAAGTGACAGAAATGGATAGGATTGGTCTATTTATAGCAAAAGTATAATCACTTAACAGAAGTGTGATAACCTGTGAGATATAAAACAGAACTAACATAACTTTCTGAAGTCAATACAATTCTTTGTTTATGAGAAGCTGGAAAATAATGTACCTTGATTGGGTTCAGGGGATGATTTAGGTGTTGCCATTTTAATTTATTTAAAGCATGTCTGCTGTTTATCATAAGAAATGTTTCCACTAGACATGTTGTCTTCAGCTTGAACTATGAAGTAGATGCTGGAAGTGGTAATTGTGATGCCTGTTGCAGAATTTCCGTTTTGTGCTCCATGGTTTCAGATCAGCCTACACTTGTAATTTCCCTATAGTTCTTCCCTCCATGATGGTGTCATTCATTATTTCAAAGCGGGTGCCATTTTTTTTAAATAAACAATGATGCAAGCTCTGGTGTTAAATAAAAGAGTTAGATTTCTTAAATTTTCATATTTGTCAGCACCCATTTCAGTAGTGTGTGTGTCTGTGTCTGTGTGTCTGTGTGTGTGTGCGTGGGCATCTATAAAATCAGTTGTTTTGTTTTTTGGGTTTTTTTTTCACCAGTCCTGGGGCTTAAACTCAGGGCCTGGGCACTGTCCTTGGACACCTTTTTGCTCAAGGCTACTAGTACTTTGCCACTTGAGCCACAGCACCACTTCCAGCCTTTTCTGAGTATGTGTTACCGAGGAATCAAACCCAGGACTTCATGCATGCTAGGTGAGCATAGGTAAGCTATGCTCTATAAAATCAGTTTTGATGACTTCTTTTTTCTGTCAGTCGTGGAACTTCAACTCTGGGCCTGGATATTGTCCCTGAGCTCTTCAGCTCAAGGCTATTGCCCTACCCCTTGTGCCACAGCACCACTTCCAGTTTTCTAGTGGAGATAAGAGTCTTGCAGACCTTAGTACCTGGGCTTGCTTTGAATCGCGATCCTCAGATCTCAGCCTCCTGAGTAGCTAGGATTACAGGTGTGAGCCACCATGCCCACCCAGCACATGACTTCATTTTTTAAAAGCAGTTTTGGGTCTATGACAAAAAGTATGGAGATTTCTCTTAGCTCTGCTGTCCCACACGCCATACAGACAGCCTCCTATAATGTCAGCATCCCACTAAAGTGTACCTTTGTGGCCATTGATAAGCCGACTTCAAACACCTCACTGTCACCTAAACTCCATCATTTACACTGAGATTCACCCTGTGTATCCTAGGTTCTTGTATAAATGTATTAGCATCATCACCTGTGATATGTGCCACAATAGCATCATACAGAACAGTTCCATTGCCCTATAAATCCTTGGTTCTGTGTTCTTCCCTCTCCACACAGCCTTTTTTGTTTTTTAACTTTAAAAAATAATTATTTTGCTTGTGTCAATTACACAGGGAGGGATTCCTTTGTTACCTTTCCACACATTTATAAATATATTAAGAATCTCTTTGCCCCCCACACCCTAGTCTCCCATAGTTAACTTTGTATCCAAGTTCAAGTTTCTTATTCCATAGAAAATTATCAATGTGTAGTATATAGCCCATTTCTTGAATCCAAGATTAGGGGAGATGGTGGTTAATCCATGAACAGTGCTTTGAATGCTAGGAAATGCATCCTTGTGTTGTGCAGAGTGTGGGGAGATGGTGAGAAGGAGGCAGAACCTTCATGAGCTGGAATGATGGAGAACAAGAATGATATGGGTGGTGCTTGAGTCATGCCTCCAGCCATTTTTGCTTTGTATTTTTCAAGTAGCGTCTCATGTTTTTCCCCAGAGCTGGCCTTCGACCTTGATCCTCTTTCTGGCTTCTAGAGTAGTTAGGATCACAAATGGATACTACCATACTTATTGATTGAAATAGAGCCTCGCCAACATTGACTGGACTGACCTCAAGCTACAGTCCTCCCATCTCTACTTCCTAAGTAGCTGGGATTGGAAACATGAGCCACTGCACCCAACTACTTTCAGATTTTGAGAGCAGCAAATGGACTCCTAAGATCAAAGAAGAATCATCTTGGAAATCTGAGGCTATCCATAGTCACAGCTTGATGAAAATCAATTCTAGCAGTCATTTCATAATAGTTTTCCTGTGTTTATGGCTAAGACTGCAGATTATCTGCAAGCTACATAGTTACTTCCTAATAGATATTTCTGTGAGATGTAGAAAATTGTGGGACTCATGGCAGTACCAAGCAGCACCCATCTGGGCATTACAGATGTGAGATGTTACCTAACACTCTTGGAGCAAGTGCTGTGGATCATGCGTTATGCAAATGCTCTCTACATAATACTAGTTCTCAGTAAGAGAAGCACTATGATGTCTCCCTGATCCTGGGGTTCAGAATGGCTGCAGGTATTGATTGTACTATGAAGCAGGCATGGCAGAGCTATTGATTCAGCCCCAGGCTTGTGTGTCTAGAGCTGACCCTGGTGACCACTGCCCTGCAATGTAATGGGAAGAATTGAAAGCACTTGGCTACTGTAGTTGTTCATAGCAACCTGCATGAGTGATAGCTTTCTGAACCATGAAAGGATTGGAGGCCTAGACTGGACAATCCTGTGGTTACAAACTCACCCTGCTGACTGAACTGACATGCTAGACCTTTGAAAAGCCACAGGCTGGCAGATTTTGTGGATAAAGACAACCGAAAGCTATTAGATAACAAGACTTTTATACCCCCTCTCTGGCATATAATTGTAGTGAGCTTAACTGAATATTTCGTGACGTTTCTGCTGAGTGCTGAGATGGTGGGAGTCTCTTGTGGCTTCACCTTTGGGCTCCATGACATCTGCCGCCGTCTGTGGTGGCTACCTCTGAAATTTCTCTCTGTGCTAAGCCAGCCAGAACATATCCCCAGCTAAGCTTTGATCTTGACTCAAGCAGTTAACAAGAACAGCAGCCCTGTTAACAGCTGTTTAAGTGATGGGTTACTCCATTCTGTCCTTTATTTTTTTTTCTGTCTAAAAACAAGCATCAGAGGGACAAAAAAAAACAGTGAAGTATTGAAGTGTTATGCACTGAAGGACTCCTTCAGCCAAAGAAACTCTCCAAGGCCTGTGCTGCCTCTTGTTGGGTCCACATCACAGCAGAGATACTAAGCCAGCATCCCTCCCACCTCTGCCTCTGCAGTGACCTTGACTTCTCATCTGGCCTTGAACTCTAGACCATGAAGCTCTGCAAAACCAGAGAACTGTGAGACAGACCTCAAAACAGTCTGCATACAAAACACAGACAAGTCTCTCACAAATAGAGTGTAGGTTAAGCCAGCAGAGACCCAAACACAGGCCTAGATCAACAGAGGAGCCTGCTGCAGACATCATGGTTAGAATCCTTGCAGGGTTTCTTCCTGCCAGGCACAATGTTTCCCCTTGTTAGCAAGAAACAATCACCCACAAAGTCAATGGAATCCCTGTCTGGAGAGGAAATGGAGGAGAACCAGTTAGCCATTCAGCTAGCTATCTTTATTTAGACATTATCTAAAAGTAGTCTGGCTGGACCCACAGAGGCTGTGTCTTGGCTCTCAGAGTTATTGGAGAGTGGCCAGTGGTGTGTCATTGGTCCTGTCAGATGAGGAGACCCTGCCTGGCCAACCACAAAGGTTCCTCTTAGTGTCCAGGGCTGGCTGATTCCTCCCTGCTGAGGCTCCAAGCCAAGCTGGAGGTTATTTGCCTCCCTCTGGGGTCCCTTCCTCCTGGGGACAGACAGAGCTACCCAGACAGACAGACTCTTGCAGCTCTTTGGGCTATACATTTAAATGTGCTACCACACTTACTGTCTTGGTTTAGGACTGTACTTGTTAGAGCTCACATTGTTTTCGCAAACACGGACCACGGTATGACTGGTGTGGAGAGGGAAAGACCAGACAGTTTGCCACAGGTGATGCTAAATCCAGATGGATCTACCAGCTGGGCAGGTAGGAGTAGCAAGCAGCTGGCATGCCCCAAGGGTTGTGCCAGACAAAGGCTAGGGTGTAGGGGCTGCCCCAGGACTGAAGAAGCTGGGAGGAAGGCCAATGTGTGTGCAGCCCAGGGAGCAGCAGGGGCCTGCACCCCGCACCCCATAGAGGGTTACTCACTGCTGACTCAGGCCCAGGTGCTCATTTGCATGTTGTTCACGTCAGACGCAAAGGAGCAGAACACCAGGAGCCTTGTTTCCTCTTCCAAACAGAACCAGCCCACCTCCATCTTCCAGAGCACTCCTTGTCTGATCTAGAGAGATTTCCACCACCATTCATGTGGCTGGCTGCTGTGAGTTTACTCGTCCAGGGCTGAGGATGGAACTCAGGGCTTCTTGAATGCTAGGTAAGCATTCTACCATGGAGCCACATCCCCAGTCCAGGGATGTGATGTTGAACCACACAAAAGAACACTCTAGGACAGTCTACTACCACGTTATTTTTCTCCCACCTGTTCATTAGTGTATATTAACTAAACAAAGAGGGTTTGTTGTAATACTTTCATGCTTATGTATAATGCACTTTGATCAAATTCACTCCCATTACTCTTTAATATCACCCCGCCCTCTCTTTTGAACAATTGTAATGGTTTTATTTTATATATAATATAATTATACAAATATGTATCTATAATATGCTTTGATCAGATTCACACAGATCCCTTTTATATCCTGTCCTTTCATCCTTTCTCTTAAGCAGTCCCCCACCCAACACTTTTTGCAGTGCTAGAGTATGGGATTTGGTCTCAGGCCTTGTTCTTGCTCAACTTGCATGCTTGGCTGGTGCTCTACCACTTAAGCCATAACTCCAATCCATCCTTTTGCGGGTTATTTTGGAGATGGAGTCTCTCAGACATTTGTACTCAGGCTGACTTCAAACCTTGATCTTCTAGATCCTGGCCTCCTGAGTAGCTAGATGACAACAGCAGTGCCTAGCGCTATCCCTATTCCACACTCAAGATACTCATTTATTAGTTAAGAATAGTGCCCACATCTGAGAGAGAATATTAAATATTTGCCTTCCTTAATCTACGTTATTTCACTTAACAACCATTATTTTTAAAGAGATAGCCTTTATTCTCTTTACTTTTTTTTGTCAATCCTAGAGCTTGAACTCAGGGATTCCTGCTTGCTAGATAGGCACTCTACCTTTTGAGCCACGCCCTAGCCCCTTTTACTTATTTTTTAAATACAATCTCACATTTTGGTCAGCCTGGACCCTGATCCCCTTACTTCTGCTTCCTGCACAGCTGGGGTGATAGGCACACACTACTATGTCCAGCTTTTGGCTGAAATGGAGTGCGGTTTGGAATCTCTAACCTCCTTTTCCTCCTGAGTAACCTGCATCAGGGACGTGAGTCACAGGGCATGAACATGTTGGAGGTGCCGTTGCTCTGTCCAGTCTGTCTAATCCCACTAAAGACTTTACCATCCAAAGTGGAAATTTGATATTTTTCAATCTGAGATCAGCACTTGAACTTGGTACCTGATGCTTTTGCCCATTGGTTAGTGCTCTACCAACTGAGCCATGACTCCAGCCTCTATAGCTAGGAATATTAAGGTCAGTCTTCTTCTTTGCAAGCACATTCACATCACTTCCACTCTTTCTTCCAAACTAACCCACCCATGCCCCCCTCACCCTGCCTCTCCTACCACTCCCTTAGTTCCTTCCTGGTATGGCTAGATTTCCCTAGGACAGTGGTAATGGCCATCCAACTGGTCTCTGATCTCCAGTTTTGTCCATACCAGATCCTTCCCCATGCAATCAGGTCACTCTGTTCCACCATTAAACCCCTCCACTGCTTCCCCACTGCCCAGTGGGGCCAGGCCATGAGGTTCTCAGCAACCTGTGCTCCAGCCTCGGCCCCACACCCCGGTCCTGTGCTCCACACATCCACACTGGGCGCATCTTTCTGTCTCACACGCTGGTACGTCACACATTGTGCACCTTCTTCCTCCTTCTGCTCCTCTTCCTCCCTCCCCACGCCTTCTGTGAAGCCCTTCCCTTCTCCCCGACGCCTTACTTTACTCTGGATTCTGCAAAGAAGAGCTCTCAAAATCCCCTTTCTTCAACGATTGGAAGGTGATTGCTTTCTGTCTGTTCCTCTAGGATACTGTGATTGCTTTATGAGTGTAGCCATATCTTACTCATCTGGCTTCTCCCCACCCTGCCGTGTCAGGCACATAGGTGGCAATCCACAGAAGCAGTGAGCAAAGAGGAGGCCCTCTGCTGTGAACTCCATTGCTAGTGTGTTATTTACCTTTTTTGCTAGCTGCTGACCACTTGCTGGGCCAGAAGCAGTCTCTTCCCTCTGACAGCGGTGTTCAAGAGATTCTCGTGCCTATGAATTCAGTTTTCCTTCTGCCAGAAACCTCTCCCAATACAGAGGGAGAGGTCTCTAGCTAGTCATGCCACTTAGGAATGATCGCCCTTCAATTTACACCCTGGGTGCTGACCTCAATCTTACCCTGCCCTTCCCCTTCTTCACTCACCTTGAACTAAAAGGAAATCTCAGGCCATAAAACAGCCCTGGAACAGCTGGACTCTGGAGTCCATCCTGGCTGAAAATAGATACCTCCAAACTCATCCCAGATGGGCTTTGAGTGCTTTTCACTTTTGTTACTGTTGGTGGTGGTGGTAGTTATGGGCTTGAATTCAGGGCCTGGGCACTTGTCCCTGGGCTCCTTTTTCCACTCAAGGTAGTGCACTACCACTTTGAGCTGCAGTTCCACTTCTGGTTTTCTGGAGTCTTGTGGACTTTCCTGCCTGGCTGGCTTCAAACTACAGTCCTCAGATCTCAGCCTCCTGAGTAGCTAGGATTACAGATGTGAGCCACCAGCACCTGGCTATGCATTTTACTTTTTATTTTTGATACATGTGATTGTATGTATTTATAGGGTTCAGTGTGATATTTCAGTACAGATGGATGGAGTATATGAATCAAATCAAGGAGATTAGCATATCTGTCACTTCAAGCATCTATCATTTATAGTGAGAACATGCAAAATCCTCTCCATTTGAAATACACAATGACTAGTGTAGACTATGATCATTTGACTACTTTTCACTCTTGTTATTGTGATGTCCATCCACTCTTATGAACTCAAAATAAAGAAATACAAGCCAAGTCTCAAGTGTAGTGGTGCCTGCCTGTAATACCAGCCACTCTAGCTGGGAGGTAGTGGTAGGAAGATCAAGAGTCTCTGAGTTCAAGCCTCAGGACTACTGGGGGGAGGAAAAAAGGGAGGAGAGGAGACATCAGTGCTCGTAACACAAATCCTTTGACTCTCTAGCCTCCAGAGCTGTGAGAAATGAATGTTTGATATTTAAGCCTCATAATCTAGAATATCTTGTTGTTGCAGCTGGACATTATCTCTTTGTATCCATATATTCATATAGATGCGCATTTAAGTTTACACTTGTTCCTGTATCTCTCTACATGTTGGAAACCAGGAAATATCTGCCGCTAATCAACTCTTGTGAGTTAATCCCACCTTTCTTCCTTTCCATGCTGTAACATTTCTCCAACAGTGAAAACATTGTCACCTCTGTCCTATATACAGATGGTCTTGCCTTGGGAAAGAATGAACTTCTGAATGTATTTTTTTCTTTGGATTTCTTAGAGATTTCTGGGAATCCTGCAGAAGGCAGGTCTGACATAGGGCAGTGAGCTGGCACTTGAGAAAACCAGAGGTACCTGTGGACCTATGGCTGACAGAGAGAGGTTGTGGGCCCACTTGAATGATGCTGAGCCTTCCTAATGGGCTGACATGGGCCACACAGGAGGGCTGAACTAGAAGATTCCTAATGGTGGAGATGGAGGGCAGTAGAGGGACTGGACATCCCAGGAACATAACGCTAAAGGTAAACATAACATCCCTATGTGGCCAAGGGAGGGTTCCAGAGCAGGCATATCCCCAGATCTGTGGAATTACAGGGAAGAATCTCCAGAGGTGACCATTTCTTAATAGTTTGCCAAAGTCTGCTTTTCCCCTCTGCTAGGGCCAAAGAGCCCATTGACAAACTGTGCTATCTGCTACCCCCACATCTTGCACCTAAAGAAGTAGACACAGCTGAGAGGGCCATTGGGGTGGGGCGGGGGAAGCCAGAGAGGAAGGGAAGAGGCAGCACAGAAAGCAAGCCAACTACAGGTCCCTATCCACCTGATAAAGGCCTGATGGCAGATGGGAGATTTCATGCCAAATGGGATCTGGGGTCACTTTATCTTGAACCATTGTAATTGTATTGTGACTGGAGAATGACTTCTTAAAGGGAAGACAAAACGAGGGGGCTGGCTGGGTTTTCATCCATGAAAATATGGTGGGTATTATTTCCTGGGGAATTTCCAGGGATAGTGGAGCCCACCACAGAGTTTACTGTTAGCACTTCTCACACACAGACAGCCCTGACAACTCAGCATAGAGTAGACATGGCTTACTCAGCCCCAGTTTTGTTGTATGTTCTATTTTTCAGAGGTAGGTGGTTGCAGAGCTGGTTTGTTAGCCTAATGAAGGCAGAGGGCCAAGCTTATCTATGCCAGGTTCTGCTGGCCTCGGTGCATCCGTGTTTTTTTCCCTGGGCTCAAGATGGTGGCTCCAGATCTGGTCATTGTATCTTCACTCAGAAAGACAGGGTTACAAGCTCTCCTCACGTTTTGTCTTTTACAGAGAAGACAACCCTAACAAAAATAAATCATGACCTTAGATCAGAATCAGATCACATTACCACCCTCCCCAACACATTTCCTGAAAGCCTCTACTTCCTAATTTCTTAAGATTAAGCCAGAGCAGTGCCTCCTTCCTGCCCATGACCCACTTCCAACGAGGTCAACAATTACCTCATTGCTCAAACCAGAGCACATTTCACAGCCCTGGCGTTCCTTGATTCCTACATCAGTCTTCGTGTTCCTTGAGGCTGTGTCCTCCTTCTCCAGTCTCAGCTGCCACTCCTAACTCTATCTTACCTCTTTTCTACAACCTACCATGAGTTTGGCTGTCAGCGGTGTGGTAGATACTACCACAGCTGCCCAGTGAGTACCACCCTCTTTCCCAGCCTTCTGTGGGGAGGTTTTTCTCTTCTTGTTTGTTGGTCTGGCTTGGAGCTTGAACTCAAGGGATAGGCACAGTCCCTGAGCTCTTTCACTCAAAGCTAGTGCTCTACCACTTCTAGCCCCAGCACCACTTCCAGTTTGGATAAGTATGCAGGATGTGCCTTGAGACTGAGAGTGGGCAACAGAGGGTTTTGAGAGGAGCTGGGAAGGTCCTCTACACCACAGATAGGCCTGGGAAGGGAGAAACCTTCCCAGGAAGGTGCTATTTTGCTTGGGCCTTCTCGGCCTCCTTCTCATCCAGCTGCTAACACGTCTGCCCACAGCTCCACCTGGGCCCTGTAAGATGCACAGAGTGGCTGCCCAGTATTGTACAAATGCTGGTTTGTCCCCTGCCATTAAGCTCCCGTGTTCATCTTGAGGTGTAGGAGTGGCAGTCCAGTTGGAAGCAGGGCCAGAGCACCTGTCAGGAAGTTATACATTTCTAGTGACTGCTTTTGATTGCTTAAACACCTTACAGATCTCTAGGAAATCACTAGAGGACATAGAGAGCTGAGACCAGAGGACATAGAGACCCAGAGGACAATGAGGTGAGATGAGACCCAACAGGGGACAATACAGAGACCTAGGCCCCTGTAAAAGCACCCCATCCATCATGAGAAGAATAAACCAACTCAAGGACATGTTAGTGGGTCTTCCTGGTACCTTTACCAGTGACAAAGAGAATAAAAATTTGAGATTCCATCACCAAGTACAAATCACTGAATCCAGCAGCCTAGAATCTCCTAGTTCATAATCACTGACCTCCAAAGATAATGTCTCAACTATTACTCTGCTCCCTTCTGTAAACTGTCTGAAGGTGGCATTCTTGCTAGTGTTGTTCACGCTCGAAGCTCACTAATGATGGACAAATGGTTCAGTCTCAATGTTGAAGGCCTGTCCTTGAGCAGACTGAGAGACCCACACTAAATGGATAAGTGATCCATGGCTGTTGGCTACTGGGGAGAAATGGTATCTTCATTGATATCTTTCCCTGCAATATGGCTCCCATCCCTATTTCAGAGAATGACATCAGCTGAGTGGGCAATTACCTCATTAGACTGCGTGAATTCAGAGACTCTTTTTGGCCATGTCCTAGTAGCTCCAAGTTCCACCATCTGGGAAATTGGCACTCTCCTTGGGATGAGTCTCCTCATTGCTGAGGTTATAGCAACCTCTAGGGGTTGCCATGGGTTACTGAGGGCTTGGTACCATGTCCGGGATCGTTAAAGTTGGCAGTTCTGGATGCTTCCTCTAGGTGTTGCCAGAGAGCACAGAGGGTCTGATGGCACTTCCTCTATTGGCTGGGCATGGAGGAACAGTCTAGGAAAAAAGGAAGGAAGGAAATCTGTATGTGATCAACTTGCCCATACCCACCTAGAATTACCCCCATTCAAAGTGCATGAGCACGCCACCTGCTCAGAATGGGGCCCACATTCCCATCATCACCTCCTTCAAGGTCCCTCATTTCTCCCAGTCCTGCCTAATCTTCTCATTCGCTAGCACAGATGGGGGTGAGGAGGTGGAGGCTGGAAGGCCACTGTTGAGAGGCCCTGCAACCTCCTGACATAGCTGGACCCTCCAGGCTCTAGGTTTTGATTGATTCAAGATCCAATCCAGTCTAATCCCTTTGCTTAGAAGTCTCCCCAGCTTCTCACCTCCCCTCTCCCCCACATACACAATGAAGATGAAATGCCCTAGCTTTCATACTGGCCCTGGCCTCCCCTGCCTCCTCCCTTCTCATAGGCCTCCTTGTTCCAATCAGGTGGATTTCAGTCAGTGCTTCCAAAGTGGGCTTGTTCACTCCTGAGGTTAAAACCTCAATGCCTCATGGGCCACATGTAAAGCAGTTAGTATATTGTGAGTGTATAAATGAGTGCAACGTCAGGGGCTGTCCGAGAGCAGGTGTGAGAGGGTGTGCATCACTACATGTTAGTGTATGTGTGTGTATGAGTGCGTGCTAGTCAGAGAGTGTGTGTCATCCAGCATTTGGCAACCACCTATGACTTGCCCTCTGCCGAGCTCTGAACACCTGCTTTGAAGGACAGCAAAGTTCAAGATACAGTTTCTATTTTCATGGAATCTTACTTCTGGCTGGGTGAATATGACAAGAACTCATGAAACAACTAGAAGACATCTGGTGTCTGAGGGCTGAACCTAGGCTTTAAGTGTGTCTTGTGTGCAACACCAGTGTTAGCCTACACAATTGTTTTGGCTATTGCTGTTTTCTAATTTGGAAACCTGTGATGCAATACATATAACATGAAACTTTCTGTTAAGCCATTGAGCGCACATCCCCAGGGGGAATGATGCCTCTCTTCATCTTCAGAATACTTTCCCCTCTGCAGAACGGAAGTGCCTTACCGCCTTCCCTTCCCCCGGGACCTCACAGCTGCCTTCTGTTGGGTCTCATAGATATACAATCCTGCAGCGTCTTTTTCTATTCTTACCAGCAGTACGCAGGGTTCTGATTTCTCCATATCTTCCCCCCACCTCCTCCCTCCCCACAATGCTCCTTATTTTCTGTGGGCTTTTTGTTTTGTTTTGTTTTATTTAGTTTGGTTTGGTGGGTCTGAGGTTTAACCTCAAGACTTCTTGATTACTAGACAAGTGCTCTCCCACTTGAGCCAAGGGCCCAGTCCTTTTTAATATTTTTTTAATTGTTGCCGATGTTTACAGACCAGACTTCATGTCTTTTTTTTTTGCCAGTCCTGGGCTTTGGCTCAGGGCCTGAGCACTGTCCTTGGACTTTCTCAAGGCTAGAGCTCTACCACTTGAGCCTCAGCACCACTTCCAGCTTTTTTCTATGTATGTGGTACCAAGGAATCGAACCCGGGTCTTTGTGCATGCTAGGCAAGCACTTTAACCACTAGGCCAAATTCCCAGCCCTTCATGTCTTTTTTTTTTAAGTCCATATTTCCAATTATTTTGAAAATCTGGAAAAATGGCAGGTGGAGGCCAGCACTTGCTCCTGATGACAGGCAGGACCCAGGCACCCAGCTTACATTGCCCCTTCTCTGCCCAGAGCAAGCCAGGCTACTTACCTCGCTTTTCTTCCTGCCGCATAATAAGGAAGAAGGAGGAGAATTTCTTGCATCCATTCTCCATGAAAGCGGCAGGTGGACAGGACAATGGAGTGAATGCCTCTTGTATGAGAGTACCCACCTCACATGCTTAATTTGCCCACAGCGCAGCACTTTGAGAAAAGAGGGACAATTGTCACCTCTGCCTGAACAGGAGCTGGATCCATCTGCCATAGGTGACAGCCCAGGAGCTTAAGCCACCCAAGTTTATCACCTTAAAGTTCTGGGGGCTGGAGAATAGGATTAAGTCATAGCAAATTTGCTTTCTTCTGAGTCCTCTCTTTGGCTTGTGGAGAGCTACGTTTTGGCTGTGTCCCTATGTGGTCTTCTTCCATGCTACCCTATGTCCTGATCTCCTTTTTTTTTTTTTTTTGCCAGTCCTGGTCTTGAGCTCAGGGCCTGAGCACTGTCCTTGGATTTTCTCAAGGCTAGAGCTCTACCACTTGAGCCTCAGCACCACTTCTAGCTTTTTTCTATGTATGTGGTACTGAGGAATCAAACCCAGGTCTACGTGGATGCTAGGCAAGCACTCTACCACTAGGCCAAACTCCCAGCCCATGATCTCCTCTTTGAACAAGGACACCAGTCATATTGGATTGGGGTACACCCAAAGGACCTTGTTTTACCCTAATTCCCTTTTGAAGACCCTGTCTCCAAATACAGTCCTGTTCAGAGGTGATGAGGTTAGGACTTTGACATAGGAATTTTCAGAAAACATGTCAGCTCATAACAGATGAACAGGACAAGGAAGGAGAGAGAGATAGTGTGGACATGTATTTTGCTATCTTCTCAGTATCTTCATTAAGTTGGTATCTGTGGGTGTCTGGTTCCACCACGTCACTGGAGTGGTCACATGACACGCCCACCACAGGACCACCTGAAATTCTTTGAAGGGTTTCCCTCTCAGTGGCAGCAGAGTGAGAACCTCCCCCCTCCAAAAGAAGGTTCTTCCATTCATCAGTCATGTACAATGGCAAACTGGTTGGATGTTTTCATTTCTCATTAATATTTTCATTTCCAGACTGCCCAGAACAGCCAGCTTGAGAAATGAGAATCATGATAGATAGATAGATAGATAGATAGATAGATAGATAGATAGATAGATAGATAAGAACACAGGTGAAGGACATGGAAGGCCAGGTGTGGGTGGGGCAGAGGGCTCAACAGAGGTTTACAGTCTGTATGAGATGACTTCGATCAATGCCAGGCACTATGAGTGCATGGTTTCTTTTCTGTGTGAACAGATGTTTTCCAGTAGCTCCATCCTTCTGCCCCTGTGACGAGGAGAGATGATTAAAGACTAAAACAGGTGGTACATTCCAGAATCCTGAAAAAGAGTCAAAAATATGTCATTCTGTGAAGCTGAGATTTATAAGAGCCAACATAAATGAATGAGGGTGCTCAGAGCTTGGGTGCTTCCCAAATCTCACAAGAGTCCTCAGGAAGTGAGGTGGCCTTGCAATCCATCAAAAAGTTGAGATTATATACCTGGCTTAAATGTAATGAAAAGGAGATTGCTTTCCAAGAATCCTGTTAAATGAATAATGACATATGATAAAAAAAGTGTTTAAAAAGCAAATTAAAAAGTGATAGTCTCTTACGCACATACACTGATGAATAAATTAGGCTTAAAAAAAGCTTTAAGGCAGAACACATATAATGGTTTTTATCTAAAGACAAATGACACACAGGGAGAAGTACTTGTAACTCATATCACAGCCTCAAAGTAATTTTCCTAATATATCAAAGTTCCTATAAATCGATTTTTTAAAGACTAACGATCTAATAGAAAATCAGGCAGTTCATAAGAAAGAAAATATGAATGCCTCTTGCATGGAAAGATATGAAAGCTTATTCACAATAAGAAAATGAAAAATAAAATTACACCACAATTTCACTTCCAACCATCAGATTGGCAAAGATAAAAGAGAGAATTTGGCAAGGAGGAAGAAACAAGCTCTCTCAATTTTTATGGGAGGATAGATGCAATTTCTGTGGAGCAAATCTACCACAATGTACCTGTATCAACTTGACTTCTAAGAATTTATTATGTAACATATGCTATGATATATATATGTGTATGTATGTATGCATATAATTTGAATGCTGAGAATATAGCTCAGTGGGAGAGCCTGAGCACTGAAAAAAATGAAAGAAAAAAATAATTGTAACACTTTTCATAATAATAATAATAATAATAATAATAATAACAATGAAAGGCAGGCTACCTATCTACCAAGAGAGAATAAATAAATTGCTCTACAGTTATATGTTGGAATGCCATTCTGCTGTTGAAAAGAATCAGGAAGCTCAATTTGAACAGATATAACCTAATCTTCAAGATATAAAAGTGAGGGAAGGGAGGCATAGAAGAAATATACTCTATATTACTGTTTTTAAAAGATGGGCAGAGGTGGACGTGGTAGCACATGCCTGTAATCATAGGAAGGATGGAAGTATAAGGCCAGCTGGGCTAAGTAGTGAGGCTCAGTTTCTAATATCACAGACAGAAACATATTAACAAACGATAGGCTCAAGTAGTTATGTATGCAATGGTGTTGACTAAGCTTAATGAAAGGCGGTATATCTGTTAGTTCCAGAGCTCTAGGTACCTGAGGCTGCACAGGAACAGCTCAGAGTCTCACTGGTACCCAATGGGATGCCAAGAATCCTTATCAACTCAGCAGGTGCTCACTGAGGACTGGCCTACTGCAGACACAGTGGCAGGTGTTGGGATGCAGCAGTTATGAAACAGACAGGTGCCTGCCCAGAGGGAGCTTGAACCCTAGTCAACAAAATAAGCAATAAATAAATAAAAATGCATGGACAGATGATAGGCAGATGGAAAGGAAGGAAAGAGGGGGAGGGAAGGAGAGAAGCAGAGAAGGAAGAAGTAGGGAGGAAGGGATGAGAATAATGGAAGATGAAAATGGTCAGTATTTTGTTTTGAAACTGAAGAAGAGCAAATGGAGGGAGTAGTGAGGAACAGAGATGGTAGACCAAGCAGGAGTCAAAGTGGCCTCGAATCCTCCAGCTATGGAGAAGGAATATCCATGGGACAAGTTTAAAGACCTGCCATGGATAATTTTGAGGAACAATGAGAGGCGAGTGTAGCTCCCACAGAGAGAGGGAAATGGACGCGACAGGTGATAATCTGTGCCCTCCAGGAGCAGCACAGCCTGCCCAGACCTGCTAGGCTGGCACTAACCCTTGAGGAATTCCTAAGAAAGGATCCATTCCCCTCCCAACTTGAGGGGTTCATGCAGCCCAGGACAGCTCCAGCTTCAGGCCTATGGGGGAAGGGATGATAACCATCTTTTTAGCTGATGCTTGTACCATCTTTTCCCTGAAACAACTTCCCAAGACAACTCCAGGCACATGTCTCAAGCCTAGTTATGTTCTGACAGCCCTCTGCCCTCCTAGAGATGCTGCACGTCTTGGGAGAGGACAGATGTAAACACCTGTCCTCATACTGGCTATTCCCAAGCCTGTATGTGCCAGACATGGGCTACAGATGAAGCCGTCTCCTGAGGTTCTCTTCTGAAAGATGGCTGGGTGCTCATGAAGCCAGAGTTTCCACAGGGGCATGTTGTGTCTGGATGCCTTGTGCTGTGTAAACTACCCCCTGATCCCACTAGGTCTTGGATCTTTAAGACAACAAATCCCCAGGGAATGATGGTTGAGTCTTGCATAATTGGACAGTTGGCTGCATCCAGAAAGAAGTATTTACTGAACACATCAAAAGCCAGCCCGGGGACTCACATGTTTACTCAGTATCCACACAGCAAACAATAAGAGCCTCCCTTGAATGAAAGGGTCAGGAAGGATTTTCTTCAAATCTAAGTGAACCTCTGGGGTGATGACTTATTCAACAGCGATGGCTGGGGGACAAGGTATCCTGGGATATGGGTACCATGGCTCCCTCACCTGGGAGGGACACTAAGAGGCTTTTATTCTCAATTTCCTTCCAACCAACAGAATCTACCCTGGGAGACTACAGAGGTCTTGGGCTTGTTTCAGAGAATGTCTGGAACTGGAGCCCAAAGACCCGCTGGAGGGCACAGCAGGGGTGGGGAGAAGGAGGGAGGCCCTCTAGCTGTGCTGAAAAGGGAGACCCATGGCTTTTATGCACATGATTAGTGATGAGCTTGTTGCCTAGCAACAGCAGCCCCTTCCCCCTTCTACCCATACCCCTCAGGCTGCATGTAATGTTTGTGACATTTTTCTTTTCATAGCAGAGACAGGGAGTCGCCCCCTTCATTAGCTGAAGATTGTGCCACCCCAGCGCCCCCCCTTACTGGCTTATTGATCAGACTCCTGGTTAGAAATCTCCCCCAAGCATTTAATTATTAATTGCACATTGGACTGGCTGCTGTTTCAAGATAACCTCATAGATAGGAGCTCAGATAAGTGAAGTGCATAGAGGAAAGCCAAGGCATTTAGGGAGTGCCATACAGAAAAATTAGCTGTGAAGATAATTAACAATATTGTTTCCTGGGGGAGACCTACATGGAGGAGATTTCACTCTTTTCAGAGAGCTTCACCATGTTTCCTGGACTGTGAGAATGCTACAGCCAAAAGAGCCCTGAAAGGTAATCTCTGTACCTATCCAATTGCTTTTGTTTACTGATAGAGAAACAAATGCCCAACAAGGTAAAGTGACTTTGGCAAAGTCACACAATCCATGACAACAGAGCTAGACTGACTCCAGAGACTCCTGGTTCTCAGTGCCTTTCCATTATGCCTCTAGCCTTCAAATTTGAGTGTGTATATCCAGTGTGTAGTGGTATATGTATGTAATTCCACCTTTTGAGAGGCTGAGGCAGGAGGTTGCAAGTTCAAGGTTAATCTGGACTACATAGTGAGACCCTGTCTTAAGGGGAAAAAAAGGAATCTCACGAGGAACCCTTCAAAAACACAGATATACAGATTTATGATCCCCCATGACATATATTAATTTCCTAGAGGTATTGTGCCAAACTACCACAAATTTAGTAACTTAAAGCAACACAAGTTTATTACCTATAGATTTAGACTTGAGAAGGCCTATAGTTGTCATCAAGGACTAAAAACAAGGAGCTAGAAGTATAAGTTCCTCTGAAGACTCAAAAGGAAAATGTTTTTCTTGTCCCTTCCAGCAACTCAAGGCTGCCTACATTCCTTGGCTCATGGCACATCTCTCTGATCTCTCTTTCATTATCCTATGTCTTCTGTCTCTCCTGCCTACCTTGTTAACGTCTCATGATCCATAGGGCCCTCTCAGATCATCTAAAATAATCACCCCATCTCAAGATCCCTTAATCATCCCCGAGTGGTCCCCTTTCCCCTTTTTTTTTTGCCAGTCCTAGATCTTGAACTCAAGGCTGGGAACTGTCCTTGGGCTTTCTCAAGGCTAGTTCTCTACCATATGAGTTGCAGTACCACTTCTGGGTTTGTTTTTTTTTCTGTGTATGTGGTACTAAGGAATCGAACCCAGGGCTTCATGCATGCTAGACAAGCACTCTACCACTAGGCCATGCTCCTAACCTCTGCAAGGTCTCTTTTACTATACAAAGTCACATATCCACAAGTCTAGGATTTTCAGACTGTTCCCTCTCCCTGCTCCTTAAGCAAAAGAACCTGCTTCAGACATCTGAGGCAGATCCCAAGATCTGCATTTCAGACTCAGCTGTGAACCAGGAGCTTCTAGACAGTGTCCGCCTGGGACACTGGCTTCTTTACAGGAAGTAATTGGCAAGGAAGGCCATTATTTCTATTACATTTCTAATCCTGGGTCCCTGCATCAGAGCTGGAATATAAATCTAAGTCCCCTATCTCTGCATGTGTTTACCAGTGGCTTTTCCCTGGATGCATTCAGCACAGCACTGAGGTGCCCACTGGTCTTACAGACGAGAAACCTGGGCGGAAAACAAGACCATTGACTCTCTCCCAGCTCCACTTTTGAGCTCACTCAGGAGACCCATAAAGATCAAGCATTGCCCTCTTTCCCCAATGTGGGAACCTGCTGAAAAGCACCTTATGACAGAATAAGATTGATATGCTGGATGAATTTCAAATCATGGGACAGAAAAAAACCCAGCAAAACCTTTGGGTGGATTATCTTCACAGAATAGGATAATGGGAGCTGGGGGCTGGAAAACGAATGTAGAAGTAGCCAGCCTTTTCTGTTTTTTCCCTTGAGGAAAAAATTTAAAAACAAAGGACACTTCCATTGCTGGTGCAGATGTGTGAATAAGTATCAAGCACTAGGGGGCAGAATGGTCCCAGGAATGGGATCACAAATACTCCTTGCCTTAAAGGGCGATTTTTTAAGAGAGATAGGGTTATAATGTGAAGAGCCATTGTCTTTAGTACAGGCTTCGTCAATAGGCTTCCAATTGGACTATTAATCTGAAAATAAGTATGACATAGGAACCCCAGAAGGTGGGTTGAGAGGGGTTACAATGAGACTAGTTTGCATCTTGTACATGGTGGTGCTCTCATAATCTGTTGTCCTTCACTGTGTGTTAGCAAACACACACACACGCACACGCACACGCACACACACATGCACATACACACACGTTCTGGGCAAGTTTTTACAAGGGACTACATTTAAGAATTGAAGACATCACATAATATCTTAAGAGTTTTCTACAGCTGGGTCTCTACAGCTGAAAGCATACACATAAGAAGGAGCAATAGGCTTCATTAAAAAACTTTTTTACAAATTAATATGACCATGCTCACACCTCTCACATAGTAGATACCTCTTTATCTGCTGGTATGCAAGTTGTGAGTGCAATAATTGGTGCATGGATCCTTGCTTGGGAATTTACCCCAGTCCCAGAAATGTACCACTTAGCCATCTGCTCAGTGGATTCTGTCTTGCTTAGAATGTCATTAATGAGAATGTCTGAAGATTGCACACTCTCACTTAAGCAATGTAAAACCTATAGATATTGTTACTCACCTTATGTAGTTCAGAAAACCTTGAGAGGCTTAGGAAATGGTTCCAAGAGATCTCAGACTAAGCTTCTGGACACCAAAGCCCAGGTACTTAGCACCTTTCTCCCTGGAAACCTGAGCAGGCTTGTCTCCATGGGAAAAACACACACCCTAGATTTGGACCTTTTTCCTTCTACTCTGAACACAGTACTGGTTTGATGAGTAGTCACAGGAATGTGACCAAGTCTCTGTGACATCTTCAGATCTTAATCACAGAACCCAGGTGTTAATGGCTTACAACTATAATCCTAGCTACTCAGGGCTCTGTGATCTGAAGATCAAGGTATCAAGCCACTCTGGTCAGCAAACCCAAGAGTCTCTTCTCTCCAGTTAACCAGAGACATGGCTCAAGTGTTAGAGTTTAGGTCATGGGAAATACAAAATTGAGGATGGGAAGACAAAACCCAAGTCCTACTACTAGCATTAAAAACAATCTAATGATGAGGCAAATACTCCATAACTCAAATGGCCAAAGTAAATGTCATTCAATTTCTGTGCTAGAGACATTCAGAGCATCAGGAGTACCGCTTGGTAGTTGGTATGGGAATCCGGAGTTATCACGAGCTCTCCAATTTGTAGGAAGCACATGCTGTAGTCAGAAGGAAGTTTTCATAAAATGGATGTGTAATGATTGATGGGAGGGATTCAGTGGAATCATTCTCTCTGGAACCTGGTTGCTGAAAGTCATGGGGTGTATATTTCAACACATTAACTAGAGTTTAGGGGCTGCAGATTGTCAGAGGACAGACATGCACACACAGATGTGTGCATTGGTGAGATGCTATAAGATGCCCTCTGCTGCGGGGATGTGTGTCACTGAAACAGGAAGCAGTTTCCCAAGATGCCATGGGAGCTGCTAGGCACCAAGGCTGGAGCAGTTCCTGGGGCCACACGCAGCCACAGCAACCATAAAAAGGCATGCTCAGCTTTTCATTTCTTTTCTTTTTCTCCAAAGTCAGTGGGGTGGACATAGAGAGGGGAGGGGTATCTCTTTTCTCTCCACTCCAAATCTTCTATAGCTTCTGGTCTAATCTACATGAGAGGAAAAGCAGAAAGCTTTGAATCCAATATAAGGCTAACATTATGATAGAAGGAAGTTGAATCTTAGTAAGTGGAGAGAAATAATGTTGATAATCATGAAAAGTTATAGAATCCGATTGGTATATCTGTGTCTAATGGAGCCTCCTCCCTAGGGGGAAAGAAAAATTCCACCCAACATAATTGATAGATTTTTATTGGAGGAAAAAAAAACCCTACACATTTTCTGTTTATCCCCCCAGAGAACAGATAATCTTCACTAAATCTGTTGCTCAAAGGAAAATCAATAAATATTAAATATTAGGCTGCAGGTGGAAGATGCAGCCTGCCCTCTCACACTGTAATTAGCTCCTATACAGGATGGATGCCCATGTAGCCTTCTGGGCTTCAGTCTTGTTTGGTGTATCTTGGGAACCTCAGCTAGTGGTGGAGAAAGCTGAGAGTCTCCTCTTATGAAACTTGTAACCATGGGTCTTTCTGCTCTTAGAACAAGTACTATGTTAGATACTCATCTTCTTAAGTAATTTCCCTCTGCTCAGAGCCTTCTGCCCTCTAAGAGGTCTGGAAACACTGCCCATTATGTCTCCCTCTTGAACTTGAACAACGTAGAAGGAAAGTTAGGGGAATATTTATTGGATCTTGAAACGGGATGAATGTGTTAAGTATAAATATCATATAGCAATCACATAAAAATATTGAATGTATACACATCTAAATGCATACAAAAACAATATAAATACAATTAAAACATGGCTCACTAATCCCCCAGTGTACCAATAGATAGTAAGCTAAGGGCCAATGACATGTGAGTTGACACTATCCTGGACCAATCATTCCCAAGCCATGCTACCAGCAGACATTGATGCATGAATGTGCCTAGTCAAGATCAGCTAAGCTGGTTATCAGATACTCCTGCTGACCTCCAGACACATCAGCAATAGTAGCTGTCTTTGGCATAGAACACTGAGTTTTAAAGTGATTTGCTATGCATAATTAGATAAAATGTTACAGTTTGAATTCAGAATGTCCCAAAGTCCACTCTTCTTTTTTTTTCTGGTCCTGGTGCTTGAGCTCTGGGCCTGGGTCATGTTCCTGAGCTCTTCAGCTCAAAGTTACTGCTCTACCTCTTGAGCCACAGCACCACATCGGGTTTTCTAGTGGGTAATTGGATATAAGAGTCTCATGGACTTTTATGCCCAGACTGGCTTTGAACTTGCATGCTCAGATCTCAGCCTCCTGAGTAGGTAGGATTATGGGTGTGAGCCACCAGCACTGTTAAAGGCTATCGCACTAGTATAGGACTACTCGTGGTGGTAGGGAGCCTTCTGGCCACTGGAAATGTGCCCTTGAAGGAGATATTGGGACTTTGTCCCTTCCCTTCTTTTTTATACCCAGATGTAAGGTCAACAGACTTCCATTCCCATGCCATATGCTCCTACCTTGAGGTACTACACAGGTCCTAAAACAACAGGGCCAGACCATTGGACAAAACCTCTGAAGCTGAGCCAGACATTTTTTTCTCCATAAACTGATTTTCCTCAGATATTTATTACAGTAATGGAAAGCTCACTAACACCTATGCAAAAGAGAAATGACAAATTAGAGCAAATATATTAAAATCCTCAATATGGAATGAGGTCTTACAAATAAATAAGAAAAACACCATCTGCCACAAGAGAAATGGATAGAAATCACGAGCAGATACATTAAAGAACAACAAATGACTAATAAAATAATGAACAAGTATTAAGGCTAGTTGTAGTGGCACATACCTGTAAATTCAGTATTTGGAAGGCTGAGGCAAGAGGACTGCACGTTTGAAGTCGATCTGGGCTATGTGAGTAGACCCCTAAATTTAAAAAAGGAAAGAAAGAAGAGAGAAGAAAAAAATAAAAGAGGAGCATTAAGCCTCATGAAAGTAGAAGTGTGATATACAGAAATAGAAGTGTGATCTAAACATTAAACTGCCATTAAGGATTTTTTTAACTAACTAAATGGAGCAGTTATTTAAGCTTATTGACCATCAAGAGGTTGTATGATGAACGCTATCTGGGAAGGTGATGACCAGCAATTTCTGGAAAGTAACTTAGCATGCTTTACAAAAGGTGTCTGGGTCAGACATGGTTGCTGTGGAATGCAGCTGTGATGTTTCCAGTCCCTCATTGCTCCTTGTATTTATGTTCTTTGCATGATTTTGCACTTCTTCCCCTCAGAAGAATTGTTGTCTTTTGTGTAGATATTGATGTGGTACCTGGTTTTGTGACTAATTTGGGCCAAGCAATGCTAACAGATGTGTGATGAAAACAGAGATTTGAATATACTCTGGTGTCACGATAATTCTGTTACATTTCCCTTGAATGTTTTGCCCCTTCAACCTAGGCTCAGAGTGGAGACATGGATTTGGAAGACAGAAATAATGTTGGAAGAATAGTGCGAAGAACGTGCCCTAACCAAAATAAGTACAAAACAAAACAAAACAACAAAATCCATGGACATTACAGCATAACCAGGTTAGCAGGTATCCCTGTGAGCCCTAGAATATAAGCAACTGAAGACAAGTCCTTGAGAGGCATGAGACCTTCATGCCAACTTTGTTAGGGCAGACATAGGAAAGGAAAGCAACTGACTTTTAACAACCGGAAAACAGGAAATCACATGTGTCCAACAAGTAGCACTGGTAGGTATAGTCTAATATCAGAACAATAGCTAAAACTGTTTTGCCCATTCCAATTAGCAGGACATTGGGCTGTGCATATAACCAGGGCTGTGAGCATGCTGAAGGAAAGCTTAAAGAACACAAAGAGGGTTTGGTGACCTCCATCTTTGGCTTGAGACTGTGTGTGTGTGTGTGTGTGTGTGTGTGTGTGTGTGTGTGTGTGTCCTTGCCAGTACTGGGGCTTGAAGTCAGGTATTGAGTGCTATCCTTCTTTTTTGTTTAAGACCAGCACATTGCCAGTTGGGCCACAGCTCCACTTCCAGCTTTTTGCTAATTAATTGAAGGCAAGAGTTTCACAGATTCTCTTGCTCAGGCTGATTTTAAATGGTAATTCTCAGATCTCAGCCCTCTGCATAGCTAGGAGCACCCACTTTCTGTATTGAGATTTTGGACAAACAAAGAAAAGGCTAAGACAGAGCTGTAGCCTGACTCTCTGTGTTGAAAGCGTGCTCCCACATGCATACAGAGCCCCCCCCCCGAAAGACTAGGAGATTCACTGGTTCTGGGCAGTCAACGAAATTTCTGTTAGCCAAACTTGGAGCTAAATTATTTGAGATACAGCTACATCAACAAGGAACACAGCCCATACAAAATTAGTTCAGAAAACTCACTATCCGAATTAATAAATGGCAATCACAAGCAGCCACAAATTCTGAAGAAAGAGAAAAATAAGATTTGTATATTTTTTAGATCATTCTAAATGTCTAGATTCAGCAGTAACCAAAAGAGAAAGTTAAATCTAGCCCTTCTATTACAAGAGGAATATCTATAGATCTAAAACCCACACTACCGATACCAACAAGAATTCTAGCCCAGTCCTTGGATAATGTAGTTTATCATAAAGTTAAGCTATACTAGATGGGTTGATTAACTCTGTAAATATTATGGGTTTGGTCCAGGTCTTTTTATTACCAAAAAAATGACACATGCAAATACCTTCATTCTAGATCCTCAGGATCATCCTTCACCCTGTGCTTTCATGTATTTTTGTTTCTGTCTTGCCTTTTAGAGAAGATTGAATACCTATGTAACAATGTGAATGAAACTTTCTAATATCAAGAGTGATCATTATGGGATTGTGGCCTTTATTCTCTTCTCTATTTCTTTTTTTGGTGTTACATGAGTTTTTGATAATGAACAAAAGACCCCATGCAACTGGGTTCATCTCACCTCCTTACTTTTACTTATCCAGAAATTAGTCAGCTACATCATAGTCTCTTTTACTACTTTTTGTCACTTGCTGAGAATAGGTAAAAACCACTTATCTGTTCATTCAGCAGATACGTATTGAGTGCCATTATGGCTGAAATACGAAATGTTCTCCACAGGCTCATGTGAGGAAAATTGGCCCTCTGCTGGAGGTACCATTTGGGGAGGACCTGGAAACTTTAGGAGCTGAGTCTAACTGGAGTTTTAGGTCAATGATGCCAAGCCTCTGAAGGCTAGACCTAAGCCTTGGCTCCTTTCCCTCTCTGCTTCCTGTCCACGTAAGAAGAGTAGCCTTTGTGGCCACTTTTGGCCTTCAAATGTCAGTGTTATTATGAGTCCAGAATTAACAGAGCTAAGAACTAGGGCCTGAAACCTCTGAAAGCCTGAGCAAAAGAAATCATTCCTCCTTTAAATTGTTTATAGTCACATGAAAAACAGTTCAACTAAGACAAATGCCTATTGTATGTCAGCTACTGTTCCAGGGAACTGGGATCTGGCAGGGGGACAGACACTCTCTCTCTCTTTTCAGCCTCCATTCTTATGGAAAGAACAAGGTAATGACAGAACATAAAAGGGATATATCAGCTGGGATGAGGCCTTTAAAGATTAAGTTGGACAAAGGGCTTGAGAACAATGGAAGAGACATATAGGATGCTATTTTATGTAGGGACCTCTACTGACAGTGTCATTTGACTAGAGATTAAATGAGATTAATAAAGAGGAGGCCAGGTGACGGAGATTATAGTTCAGTGGTTGAGTACTTGTCTAGGATATAAGAAGCCTTGGAATGATTCGACCTTTCAGAATCAGAACATATTTCTATAGTAGAGCTGGCCAAACTTGCTGATAGACTGGAGGTAGAAGAAAAAACTGTAGGCAATGCTGATGCAAGGATTTTGGCCTGACAATATGTAGAGTAATGAAAAATAAAATAACGGTGAAAGCCAGGTGCCAATGGTTCACAACTGTAATCCTTAGCTACTCAGGAGATTTAAATAAGGACTGTGGTTCAAAACCAGCTCAGGTACAAAAGTCTGTAAGTCTCTTAACTACAATAAAATACACGCCCCCCCCCAAAAAAAAAAGCCAGATGTAGAGCTGTGGCTCAAGTGGTAGAACACTAGCCTTGAGCAAAAGAAGCTAAAGAACAATGCCCAGGCCCTGAGTTCAAGCCCCAGGACTAACAACATCAAGACAAACAAGGTAAAATGGGGTGATTAGGAGGGAGAGGCATAAAAGCTCAATTCCCAACTGTCAAGTTGGAAATGCGTGACGATAATAAAGGTATAAATCTCGAGTTCAAGGGAGAAGAGAAACCTTAGAACTGGAAATATAAAATTGGATGTCATAATCTCAGAAGAGACATTTCCTGGAGGACATTCTCCCAGGACCCACAAGCTCCTGTAGACAAGAAGAGATTGTTTCCAAGAGTCACCCTAATCCCTTCCCACTGTGAGTGGCTCAAACCTTCCTACTCAGCTCATGGCTACATTGATCAGTCGGGTCACTGAGCCTCTCCTCACCTTTCTACCATAGTTGTTCTGGTACATTCAGGACTTGTTTCCACAGTCCCATTCTTTGTTTTGGGGTTTATCTCCTTGCTTTGCCCACTTTGACTTTGTGCAAAAACTTTCCATTTATTATGCTTTCACTATGTGTTCGTGACCAAACTATTTGCATCCATCAAATGGCCAACACCTCTTCTTATCATTTAAGTTGTAGCTTTTTATTCATCTCCATTTCCTTCCCCTTACTGCCAAGCTGGGAAATATCTATTAGTCATTCTGTAAAAATGTTGACCCGTCGGTTCCACAGAGCACTGTCAACAGAGCTACAGAATATACAAATAATTATGACATGGGCTTTGTCTTCAAATTCCATCCAAGGTAATTCTAGAGAGAAGAAAAGAAAGTAAATGTGTAAAATGAGAGATCATAAAACTAGACAATAAATCCCATTTTCCCAAACTTGCCATCAAGTTGTATTAATAGCAAATGACAGAGAGACAGAGAGACAGGATGGCACTTATTTTTTTTTAATATTTTTTTATTGTAGGATGGCACTTATGGTGACATTGAAGGATGTGGATTTAAATAGTGAGTGGGAAAGGGGTGGACAATCTAAAAAGGAAAAGGAAGTGAAGCCTGGCTTCCAGGATGATGAGTGGAAAGTCATATTTGCTCCAGATGCTGGCATGTCAATCATTAAAGGCAAGGAATTCAACACTGAAGTTCTCACTACTGAGTTGTCTCTTTTCCTTTTTTTTTTTCTTTTTTTTTTTTTTGTTTATAGGTGAGAGAGGAGTTGTTTGGCAATATCAGTGTTTGAACTCAGGGATGCATACCTGCTAAGCAGGTGCTTTACCCTGAGCTATCCCTCCAGCTCTTTCTTGCACTGGTTCTCATTTTTTTTTTTGCTAGTCCTAGAGCTTGAACTCAGGGCTTGGGCAACATTCCTGAGCTTCTTAGGCTCTACCACTTGAGCCACAGCTCCATTTCAGGCTTTTTCTGAGTAGTTTATTGGAGATAATAGTCTCACAGGCTTTTCTGCCCCTTCCCAGCTGGCTTTGAACTACCATCTTCAGATCACATCCTCCTGAATAGCTTAGGATTACTGGCGTAAGCCACCAGTGACTGGCTAGTTTCTTACTTTTGGCCTGAATCAGCACCTAGACTGAGATCTATCTGTTTTACACTTTCTGTTATAATTGAGATGACAGAGAAGCCACCGCACTCAGCTACTTCCTGTGAGATGGAGTCTTGAGAATTTTTCTGCCCAATAGGGTCCTTGACCAGTCTTCTCTCCATCTTCTATGTAGCTATAATGACAGGCATGTACTACTGCACCCAGCTGTTGGTTGAGAAGGTTTTGAGTGCATATCTGGGCTGTTTCAGACTAGCATACCTTAGTACCCTTGAGAATAATATTGTACATATCATTCCAAACTTGCAAGAACATATTGGTCCATATCACTGTGTGTAGCTAGAATTCATCCATTGTCATTGCTGTGTTTATTTTTCTTCACTGTTGATGGACAGTTGGGATTGTTTCTACTTTCTTGTTCTTACAGCAGTGTGGATATAAACACATCTGCAAGAGTTTGTATTGAATACATGTCCAGTACTAGAAACACTGGGTCGAAAGATATGCACATCATCAGCCTGACCAGATGATGTCACTTTCTATTTCCAAAATGCTTATGCCAGATTACATCCCCACTGTGAGTTTCCCCATTATGAGTTTGTAAATGTTTCAGTGACTTCACATTCCAATTGGTATTTGACTTCTTATGTCTGTTGGTATCTTTTTGCACTATTTTGCTGCTCAAGTAAAACTTTAAACCTATTTTAAAAAATCTTTTGGGACCGGGAATTTGGCCTAGTGGTAGAGTGCTTGCCTAGCATGCACATAGACCTGGGTTCGATTCCTCGGTACCACATACATAGAAAAAAGCCAAAAGTGATGCTGAGAGCACTAGCCTTGAGAAAGTCCAAAGACAATGCTCAGGCATTGAGCGCAAGCCCAGGACTGGGAAAAAATATCTAATAAAATAAAAAACTCTTTCCAAATTGTTCCTCACAAAGATCTTACAAATTATTGCTCCCACTAGCAATATATGAAGAACTGGGTCTTTATGCCTCAGCTATCAATACTGAAAACTTCCATTTTGAAATATTTACCAGTTCAAATTTTAGTATTTATGAAACGACTGGGGGGAGGTATGTAATTTTAGTTTTCAGTTTTTGTTTACTTGTGAAATTATATAATCTAAATATTTTTGGTGTCTAAGTTCTTTATATGAAATACCTTTTCAAATAAAATTGTGGTATTTGTGGATCCAAGGGCAGAGGCATGAGAGCAAAGCATCAAATAATAAAAGTTTTCAGAGAAAAGCAGATGGGTCTATAGAGAAGAAGAAACAAAATTAGCTCTGGAGATTTTATTACTTCAATTTACTAAAGCACTTTCACTCTAATAATTGAAAAGAAACTGCAGACATAATATTAGACTTTGACAGAGTATCAAATTAAATTTTGTTTTCTTGGTATAAAGCTTTGAAATCATACAGTACAGAATTAGAAAGATGTTTAAAAATAGCATTTACATAATTGGATGTGATAAAAAGGACATCTACAAATAACCACTGGAATTGTACATTTTCTCCAGTGCCTAAATCTCAAATACATATATTTTTATGTTCTATAATGGAAAAAACCATGGAACTTGCATGAAGATAAATCATCTCTGCAAGGTTACACTAAGTCAATATGAAGGTCAAGAGTAAAATGAATTTCTAGCCTATCATTATGGCCAAACTCTGCAAACCCCCTGCAAGTTTTTACTTATTAGAAATTTAAGTGGTTCAAAGATGAAAGCCTTCAGCCAGAGAATTGTTAGTTAAAATACAAAACAAAAACATTAGCATTGTGAGTTTCTGGGGTGTTGAAAGCTAAGTATTTTAATGCTAAAATCCTTGACATTTAAAAGGCTCAGGAGCCAACCCCACGGAAAGCCAACTAACATGCAAATTATAATAATTTATTTCTCTCAGGCCTTGGCATGCTTCCTTGGGGTGCCAGAAGTAGAGTGAGAAATTTGAGATTCAAACTCTTTGGAAACTTGTAGAATATTGAACACTATATTCCACACAGAAAGATATCCTTACATCATCTTCCCTTCTTTTGCAACTGCCTGAACTATACAACCAACTTAGGGTCAGTGTAGAAGGATCATCTGTGAAAACACCTATTAATGGATTAGATCACATGTTCTGTTCTAATGTCCAGGTTTCCTGTCATCTTGTGTTGTCATCCTCCTATCTTCCTTCTTCATAAGTTGCTTAGGCACAATTTTATTGTGCAAGGATGAGACACAATGGGCTCTTTCTTAAATGTAACCCCTAAAGCTAATGGTTTAAATAATGTTCTTTGCTTGAAGACAATCACTTAATTCTAATGTGATAGAGAATGGCTTGAAATCTTCCTCCTCCTAGTCCTCCTCCTCTTCCCCTCTCCCTCTTCCTTTCCCTCCTTTCCTTTTCCTTATTCTTTTCTTCCTTTCTTTTTTATTTTTTATGTGAGGCTTGAACTGAGGCCTCAAGCTCTTTCTTGGCATTTTCCCTCAAGATTGGCTCTCTACCAACTGAATTATACCTTCACTTCCAGCTTTTTGCTATTTAATTGAAGGTGTTTCATGGAGTTTTTGCAAGGGACTGGCTTCAGATTCATCAGATCTCATCCTCCTGAGTAGCTAAGGTTACAAGTGTGAGAGTCACCTGTAATCATTGAGGGAATAAAAGCTGAGATATAGAGTTCTTCTTAGCTTCATTTGATTTGCCTGGGAGAACAGCCCCTCTCCTCCTCCTCTTCACCTGCCTGAAACCAGTAATCACATGACTGTCAATCACCTCGCTGAGTCAGCAAAGTAGCCCAGGCACTGAGGTCACTTCCTCATCCCCTGAGATCACTTCCACTGAGATCATTTCCTCACCCACTGTGGTCCCACCTCCTACCTTTCCCTATGTAATCTGGCTCAACCTAAGTCTCCTATTTTTCTCATTTCTTTCCCCTCTGTCTGTGTGCCTCCATCTTGTGTAGGCTGACAGTTTGCTCTCTCCCCAATAGACTTTTTTTCTGCCTGAATCATGTGGCAGTTTCCTTTCCAGCAAACCTTACAATCACCTCACCCCTAAACCTGAAAGCACATACAAGAGGACGCTCTTTGGAGCTGTTGGACAGCCTTTCCAGTTCCATCCCTTCACACATGTCTCCTTTCACCTCCTCTAGCACTCAGTTTTGGAAGGGACTTGGGTAATGTAAGGTCTGCTGAAAAGAAACTCCACGCAGTTCAGGAGAAGAGGGTTTATTGTGTGAGGAAAGAGCAGACTCCTGCCACCCAAGATGGAGTCAGGCGAGCAAGAGGGCTTAGGGTGGGAAGTGAGAGATTATATGGGGGGGGGTATAGCCACAGGGGAAGTGGATGTGATCCCAGAGGATGGGGAAATACCTCAGACTTGGGGACCTCCCACTGCCCCCAGGCATGGCAGTTGCCAGGGTTACAGGTGCTGGGCAGGGATTTCCAGGGTGCAGGGAGAGAGAGCCAAGGGAAGAAGTCATTTCTTCCAGGCGAACCTATTTCCACCTTCTGATAGTTGTAAAGGGGCGCCGACTCTTTCTGGCTACTTACTGCTGACAAGGGGCATCGACATTGAGGGTAGAAGGTGGGGATGTTGTCCATCTAGAAGGAGCAGTAACAGTTCCATGCATATGTGTCCTTGGATGAAATTCAAAAGAAGTCTTGAGAGGCAGGGATGCCATTTTCTTCAAGGATGCAAGATACCTTGGCATCATAGAAGGGGCAAGAGCCGGAGCCTTTTTCACTCTTGACAGAAGAAACCACTGGGGCTATCCCTTGAGCTAAACTGTGTGGGAGCGGTCAACAGGACCTGATGAGGGCCTGTCCACTTAGGATGTAAACCAGACAGATTAAGGGTCTTGGGAAAGACTAATCCTCAGGCAAAACTGGGGGAGAAGGAAAAGGGCTTTAAGGGGCTGAGGGAACCTTGGATATGGGACAGCGGGGTAAGATTAAAAAGGAATGTAAAAAAGGAAAGTTATCCATTCTACATGGGTAGTTACAGAACAAGTAAGAAGGCCATCTACACCCACCACTGAGATCTGGGAGGGAAAAGACAGGCTGAAATACTCAGGTAACAACGAATAACTGGCTCCCATATCCAAAAGAAAGGATACAAGTAGCTTGCCTGCAACCTGGAGACACACCCTGGGCTCCTCCATCGTGAGGCTTGTGGGATCCAGCGGCCCTGGGCAGCATCATACTTCTGTTACCAAGCTGAGTATCTTGGATAAGTTGGGCTTCTCCCCATGTGTGGGGGGTATGGGAGGGACTGGCCCATCTTGTAGAGATGAGGAGGGGTAGTCGACTCCCTACTGTCCCAGCTGTCCACACTTTGGCAGGGTCCAGATGGTGGTCGAAGATTAGGGCAAGCTCTTGCCCAGTGGCCTTCCTTGCCACACTTAAAGCATGGTCTGGGTGGTGTGCATTGGGCACCTCTTCTTCGGGGAGCCTGAAGGGCAGCAGCCAGGAGCTGGAAATTTTTCCTATTTTGGGCAGCCTTATCAGCTTTTTTCTGTTTCTCCTGGTTGTTAAAAACCTTAAAGGCCATGCTCACCAGATCTGCTTGGGGGGTTTGAGGGCCATCCTCAGCCTTTTTCAACTTTTTTTTAAATATCTGGAGCTGATTGGGAAATGAAATGGGTATTAAGGACCACTATATCTTCTTTTGAGTCCAGGTCCAGCTTAGTATAACGCTGGAGTGCCACTGTAAGGCGATGGAGAAATTCGGCCGGGTTTTCAGTGGGTCTCTGGGTAACCTCCTTTAGTTTATCATAGCTGACTGCATGGTGGGCTGCCTTCTGGAGGCCAGCTACCAGGCAGGTTGCCATCCTGTTTCTGCTAACCTTCCAGGAGCATTATTTTCATAATTCCATTTGGGCTCTTCCCTGGGCACAGCCATTGTCCAGGCGGTGGGTTTCATCAGCATGTGCCTGGGCTGCAACCCAAACCCTTTCCTTTTCCTCAGAGGTAATGGTAGAGGACAGGACTGTATACAAGTCATGCCAAGTGAGGTCGTAAGTCTGAACAAGGTATTTAAACTCTATGGTATAACTATTAGGGTCTTGGGAGTAAGATCCCAGTCGCTTCTCGATGTGGGAAAGATGGGTCATTGAAAAGGGGGCCTGCGCACGAAAAACTCTGTCCACCCCTGCCACCTCTCACAGAGGAAATACAAGGGCTGCTGGAGGCTGTGAGCCACCAGTGCAGGATTGGGTGTGAGCTTCAGGAGATGAGGAAAAAGGAGATGAAAGGGGAGGAGAAGGAAGGAAAGATTCAGCTTGGGGAGGAGAAGCAGAGTCTTCAGTGTTGAGCAGGGGATCAGACACTTTCGGTTTAAGAAGAGGCTCCAGGCTCTTAGATGATTTGGCAAGGACTGGATGCTCCTGTGCCAGGAGGCTAGGGAAAGTTGAGTAGGATTGGTAGAGAGAAGGGCAAGCATGGAGAGCAAAGAAAGCCTGAACATATAGAACCTCTGGACATTTACCATTGCGTCAGCAGAAACTGTCTAAATTCCTGAGAATATTAGTCTAGGGAGTCTGAACAAAATAAAACTGGAAATCATCTTGAAAAGCCAAAATTTCTGTAGGGTTCATGAATGAGGCCCCTATGATAAGAGCTTAACAAGAGAACAAAAAATCCATGCACTACATTGTACATGACCTGGGAATCTCCAGAAATGAAGACCCAGAGGAACAGGAAAACCTGTACATTTTTGTACTTAGCTTTAATGTAGAGTAGGCAAATGTACAGAAGTATAAACAAATGTATAAGATCTCATAAAATTCACACGAGTGAAATCAAGGCCTGTTCAGATTCTTCCCTCTGTCCCTGTGACTTCAGATATAAGGACATTCCTTTTGGCTTAGAGATAGGCACTTCTGAGATGGTTTCATGACTTGCTTCCTGGGAAAATATTGAGGGGAGGACAAAAGTGGCCATCCTGCTTCTTTCTCAAATGCCAAGGTGCCATATTTTGGAGTCTCATATTTTGAACTTCATCAAATAGGCAAGTAATTAAGAGAGATGTCCAAGGAATGCAACTCTGGAATGTGATCCTGGCCTTGAATGGGTCACATTTTCTCCCTTTCTTCTCTTCTTCAATGAGTTTTTATTAAGTATATCCTATATGCTCCTAAGCTTGGAAATGTTGCAATGTAAAAGACAGTTCCCCTAACTCTGTAGAGTTTGTACTAGTAGGAAGGAGGTGGTTAATGTAAGTACTGGCATGTACTCTTAAAATAAAAATGTGATTGAGAGAAAGAGTCCATTGTGGAGAATAATATCCAAGTAGATTTTATTGGAGGTGAAACCTGAAGAGTGAAAAAGAGCCAGCTAGGAAGATTAGCTGAGGGGAGCTTGAGATATTTTACACTTTATTGAAAAAAGCCAAATAAACACCTAAAAGCTCTAAATGTCTGAGGGAAAGAATGAACAGTGTGGGTATAGCAGAATGATGGAGGACAATGCAGGAACCTGGAGCCAGAAGTAGGAAGTGGACCATGTCAGGCCTTATATACACTACAGTTAGTTCACACCATAGTTTTAGAATAATGTCTTAAGCTACTATGATCTTTTAGGGATTTGGGTTCAAAGTGTCTGGATTAGACAGTAATAACATATAAACATAGAAAAGATAGAAGTCTGGAACTGGAACTGTGGCTCAAGTGGTAGAGTGCTAGCCTTGAGCTGAAGAGCTCAGGTATAGTGCCCAGACCCAGAGTTCAAGCCCCATGTACAACCGAAAAAAAAGATGGAAGTCTGGAACTGTTTGAGATGTTATTACTTTTGAAATATCTATTCTTTATCAAAGTGTCATAGTCATGTGTGTGAGTGTGAAGTACATGTGAGGAATCTGAGCAGGAGAGACACCAGAGCTAAAACATTTAGCCACAGGAAACAAAGGTATCATCTGGCTATAGAAGAGTGGGAGTCATAGGGATTTACAGATCAGTCGAAAACAGTTCAACAATGTAGGAGGAAATGGAGAACGTTTTGAAAAGTGGCCAATTATATAGCTTCATCTACCTATACTCAATTTCCTCATGTGTAAAGCAGGACAAAAATAGTCCCACAATTATATAGTGTTATTGGGAGTACTAAAAAAATCCCATAATACATGTTTCTATGTGCCTGGCATGTAGAAAGTGATATATGGTAGCTGTTATTAGTTTATTGCTGTTGAATTTGGAAATCTATAAAAGGACACATAAACATGTCAGGAGGAAAAGTATATACATTTCTAGTTGAATTCTGAATAACAGACATCCAATTTGATCACATCTGGCAAATCATTCTTCAATGTTCCTTTTAGTCTTTGTATCATTTTAGTTTTTCTGGAGTCAGGGCTTAAGATATGAGAATTTCTTCTTCTCTGACTCGTCAAAAGTTGCTATGACAACTGTCTGGAAGTGAAAGTCTTTTGCTTTATTTATTTATTTGAGAGATGCTACAGAAAGAGAGAAATGCAACTGCCACAAATGCTCTCTCATAGTCCTTAGAAAGAGGATATGTAGGGGCCATGTTCTCTCCCACTTTGGTAGTCACCTTTATTTTTCTATATTATTTACCTTTTTCCCACAAAGCATAAGAATATATAAATATATTAAAGCATATACAACTTGAGGCAGCTAAAGGAAAATCAGTCAGGTGATTAAATAACAAAATAGTTATTAGTACTGTGTAACAAGTGTAACTCCAAGTATCTTGTAACTAGAAAAGAATGAAGAATGTAATTGTGTAAAGAATTCTCAAAGGCCTGTTTAGATGCTAATTTTTTTTAAGTTTGTTTAGAGAGATCACAGGCAAGCTCATGAGGAAAGAAACATTTAAGCTGATTTGCAACCATGTACCATTCAATTATCATTCTGAAAAATACATCTCTGGGCATTCTTGTCATGCAGACATCACAGTCTCTGTGTGTGTGTATACACACTGTCTCTGTCTCTATAAACTACAGAGTCCTATTCCAGACCTATTACAACAGAAACTGGAGGTGAGATTGGGGCCAGTATCTTATCATTATGTCTGAGAACTACTGCTCTGGACGACAAACAATGGTTCTTAGTCTTGGTTGTGGCATTTCTAGGGAAGTTTAAACTCTAATACCTTATTGACTCTCTACCAAAGAAGCCAGAACCTCAGAGGGTGTGAGCCAGACATCAGCATTTTTTTATTAAAGAATTTATTAACATTGATTTTTACATCATATTTCAAATGACATGTTTAACAAACAGGTATTCAAGAAAGGAATCTCTATATACAATCACTGGCACTTAGATTTTAGAACATAATTAAAATTAGGCTGAAGGTTTGCATGTCATATACATATAAATCTATGTAATAAAACATTATGTCTATAGAGTCATAAATTTTTATGTCTATGTAGTTGTATTTATATTTCTAGTACCATGTCCATAGCATTGGGTATGCAAATATTGAGTCCTCACTCTTGTACTGTTTGGATCTAATAGCCACATATTAAGGATATCATGCGCCTTTTGTTCCTTTGGTCTTGACTTGTCTCACTCAGCATGATCCACTGTAGATTCATCCACTTCCCTGCAAATGTCATTATTTTATCTTGTCTGTTGGCTATGTAGAATTCCATTGTGTATATATATATATACATATATATATATAATCACACTTTCTGTATCCATTCATCTGTAATAGGGCATCTAGGTTGTTTCCATCGCCTGGCTATTGTGAATAGTGCAGGGTTATGATTTTCAGGATAGATGCCCAGGAATGGTATGGCAGGATGGTAGGGAAGGTCCATTTTCAGTTTTTTAAGAAACCTTCACACTGCTTTCCAGAGTGGCTGAACTAGCTTACAATTCTACCTGCAGTGCAGTAGGGTTCCTTTTTCTCCACAACCCTTCCAGCATCTGTCATTGTCTGAGTTCAAAATCTTGGCCATTCTTGTTGGGGTAAGGTGGTATCTTAGGGTTGTTTTTATTTGCATTTCCTTTATGACCATGGCTGATGAGCATTTTCTCATATGCTTTTCTGCCATTTTTAACCTCTTCTTTTGATAAGTCTCTCTTTAGTTCCTTTGCCCATTTAGTGAATGGTTTGTTGGGTTTGGGAGGGATTAGTTTCTTGAGTTCCCTGTAGATGCTGGATATTAAGTATTTGTCTGATGTAGATGCTGGATATTAAGTATTTGTCTGATGTATTATTGGTGAATATCTTTCCCCAGTTGGTTGGCTGTCTCTCTATTTTTGCAACTATGTTTTTATCTGTACAGAAACTTTTTATTTTTAGGTAGTCCCATTTATCGAGTCTCTCTCCAATCTGTTGTGACCCTGGGATTCTGTTAGGAATCTTTTGCCTGTGCCTATGAGTTCCAATGTCTCTCCAACTCTATCATGTGGCAGTTTCAAAGTTTCTGGTCTGACATTGAGGTGTTTGATCCATTTTGAGTTAATACTTGTGCATGGCAAAAGGCTAGGGTCAATTTTTAGTTTTCTGCATGTGGCTGCCCAGTTTTGCCAGCACCAATAATTAAATAGGCTGTGTTTGTTCCACTGTATATCTTTGGCTCCTTTGTCAAATACAAGTTGCCTATAGGTATCTGGTTCTATTTCTGGATCTTCTATTCTGTTCCATTGATCTTCTGGTCTATTTTGTGCCAATACCATGCTGTTTTTGTTATTATGGCTGTATAGTAGAGTTTGAAGTCTGGTATTGTAATATCACCTGCATTGCTCTTTTTGCCAAAAATTGTTTTGGCTATTGTAGGTCTTTTCTTGTTCCACATGAACCTTTGGATTGTATCTTCTATTTCAGTAATGTCTTTGGGATTTTGATGGGGATTGCATTGAATTTGTATATCAATTTTGGCCATTTTCAGTATATTGGTTCTCCCTACCCATGAGCATGGAGCAGACATCAATATTTTTAAAAGTTTCTCTGATGATTCCAAAGTGCAGCCCTTTCCTTAGGCTATTTTTCTTAAACACCTCTCAACTCGTCCTTGTTGGATACTGGACAGCTGTCTTTTGAAAATGGAGTTACCTGACAAGTTCCTGTGGTGCTAATAACTAGCCTGCTGTGAGGTAGAGAAAAATCAATGTGTTTTCAACATCATTTCCCCATCTTGAATAGTCAGGAAAGCCCAAATGGTGAACAAGAAAATGTCGTAGGAGACTGCAAAAATACTTCTGATTAGTTCAGCCTCCTTTTTTAAAATTTTCTTTTAAAGCAAAGTAGAAAGGGTAGAAAATAGAAGGGTAGAAAGTAAGGAGGATCTGATAAATCCTTGGTATACCACTGAAGCTTGCTTAGGGCTTGCATCAAATAACCCCCCACCCCCATTGTGTGTGTAGAGTGGCTCTGGGGCTTAAATTCAGGGCTTTAAACTTACTAGGCTGGCACAAAACCTGTGAGGCATGCCTCCAGACCTGTTAATGGTATTTATCATGATTTTACTATCCTGAAGTGAAATACATGTATAATACAACCAATGTATAGGCAATAATAAAAAAAAACAATATGGTACTCTAATTGTATTATTCACAATGAATAAATTAGCCAGGCATTGGTGACTCACATCTGTAGTTCTAGCCACTCAGGAGACTGGGAATTGAGCATTGAGGTCTGAAGCCAGATACTCAGAAAAAGCCAGAAGTGACAATGTGGCTCAAGTGGTAGAGTGCTAGCCTTGAGCAAAAGAAGCTCAGGGACAGGCTCTAAGTTCCAGTGCCAGGACTGGCAAAAACAAATAAATGAATTAAGCTTAATATATGATAAAAATGCATGTGGCATCATGTAAATACTTGAGAACACCACTAGCAAACTTAATTATTATATCTTGACATGACTTATTGAGCACTAGAACCTTTTGTTTGTAATTCTAGCTACTTAAGAGGCTGAGAGCTAGTCTAAGTCAACTCAGACAGAAAGTCCATGAAACTATATTTGTAAAATAACAACAATAAGCTGAGCTGGAGGCATGGCTCAACTGATAGAGTGCTTGTTGAGCAAGTATGAGACCCTGAATTCAAACTCTGGTCCTGGACAAAATTTACTATGAAAAAATTCAAATATATATTAGGGATCTTAGTATAATAAACTAATGCTCTCTCAGTACTCCACTTTAATAAGTATAATTTCGAGTAGCCAATCATTTTAACTCTTACCAATGCCTCTTAAAATGTGGTCCCTTGCCCACAGCATCAGTCACTTTGGAAGACTATTAGAAATAAAACATCATTACCCTTATGGTAAACACTGAGTCAGCATCTCTGTGGTAGCGCTCAGGATCTGTGTTTTAATGATCTCTCCAGCTGATTTATTAGTCTGCTAAGGCCTGAGAACCACTGATGCATATAAAAAATATTTCCTGTGTTCTCAGATTAGAAAATCCTAAATAGCACCCAGATATAGTACCTGTAATTATTCAAAAAACCACAATCACATATCACTGTCATCTAAGAAAAACTTTACTACAATCACTTAATCACCACATGTGCAATTTTAAATTATTTGGGGGGATTTTTCTTTTATGAGGCTCCAACCCAGGGCCTCACTGTGGTAAGTGCTAAGAAATAATTTAGTTTCAAATTAATTTAAAGTTTGAATCAGTTTAAATAAAATTTGTACATTGCATTTCTTAATCTATGGTTGATATTTTATTATTAATTATATAGTTATTATTATCTATATTCTATTTATTATTATTATGGAGGAACTAGGTTGTCACATAATTTCTCACATTAAGGATCTTACTGTGATATATGTCCCATTGCCATTCTCTTTTTTCGGTATTTATCATAATTTGGCTAGATCTAGAGTCTTGATCCCTCAGATCTGATGTTCTTGGAGGGTGGCAGAATATTTCTTAGGTAGAGCTACATACGTCCTTCCCTATTCAGCAGCAAATACTTCAATGTCTGGCTGGCTTAACTTTTTGCTGCTGAGGTTGATTAGTGGGTTAGGTGTTACATGGTCATTCTTTCAGAGCTGTCTTGTTAGCCCTTTATGGCAAGTGAATATTGTAGTCATTCCTACAGTTATTTCCCAAAAGGATCAAGAACACTTGGGTGGGCAGGATACCCAGTCAGTTCAAGGAGATTTAATCTAGGGTTGGAATTCACTTTGCTATCTGGGGAACAAAATGTTCTCATGGTCTAAATTCATGTTTCAGAAGAATCATAGAGAAGCTGCTCATGGAACATGAGCAGTTCAAGAGAGGACCTAGTGGAAAGATAGGAAAACAGGAAAGCAGAAAGCATGAAGAAATACAGATTCAAATTCTTCTATAAAAATAAATATCAGGAAATGATTCTTATGAAGATGAAGCAGATGACAGAGGAAAGAACAAAAAAAGAATCTCCTGATTGAAATATTTCCTGCAATAATGGTCTATCTGGTTTACATACAAAAATCCCAATTAAAAAAAAAATGATGAGCATGTTGGAGGCCAAGAAGATGGCCTGTGAAGAAGCCGCCAAGCAAATAAGATGACTAATGAAGCAATTTTAAATGGTGATGTAAAAATTTTTTCACATATTTTTATTGTAATTAATAGAAGGGTTACATTATATTCACCAGGTAGAAGGTGCATTACTTCACATACATTGATACCCTTTCTCATGTCTTGGACCCCATTTCCCTCCCCCACCTCCACCCCTCATCTTGTTTTCCTCCCTTCCCTATCCACTTCAAATAACCAAATACTCATATATACGATATATCAGATAACAAGGTGAAAAACTAACAATATGAGATAACCAAAGGACAGCAAAAGAGAGAGATAACATAGTACATTAAAGACAACATCACTCATTATATGGCTTTTGTTTCTATATCCTGGAGGTCCTTTCATTTAGCGTCATTCCATATGGCCTTAAGTATCTAGGTTTTGCTCTATTGTAAATCTCTGCTAGGAGAGCCCAAGGTTTCTACTGATTATGACAAATGAGGGAAACCATTGAGCCTATGTTCCTTTGAGTCTGGCTTACTTCACTTACTATGTTTTTTTCTAAAAAGATTTTTAACAGAAAAATATGAAATACTGTCTATAATTCAAAGAGTTCCAGATCATCCACAAAAAATATAACTAATGGTAATAAAACTGAGAACATGAATTAAGTTGACAAAAAAGTAGGTGAGAAACCACATGAACAAATTTATGGCAAGACTATTGATATTATAAGCCAGGTTGAGACACTTGTGTAAATTCAATGTGCTCCTCCTGACAACCACAAACAAAATTTAAAAGACTCCATGAAGTTTACAAATAACTTTTGAGGTCAGAAGGAGTGGGGAGGGGAAGATAGATGAGGTTGAGGAGGAAGAGTGTTGGAGGAAGAAGAAGGGAAGGGGGATAAGAGAAGAAGGAGAAGAAGAACTTGCAACTCAGTCAGAAATGTGAATAGTTAATACAACATGGGGCATTCACTCATCTGGTTTTCTTTGGTGGAACTCAACTCACAAATTTAATCTTCTACAATTTCTTAGTGTATATTCAGTTTTAACTAGAGGATGTAAGGAAAAAAGGAACGAATGTTCATGTATAGTATTGCCAAACATTATAAGCAGCATAAAAGAGCATACTATGGTAAGTGGGGCTTGATACTTCCTATCAAAGAACTCATTATCTTTGGGGAGGGGGAATAGGTGGAAGGGAGAGTGGTAGAGGGTGATAGTGTCTGGAACATATAATAAACATATATAGAAATTCAAGAAGGAACTCCTCCCTCTCTTATAACTAAAATAAGCTAATTAAAAATACAAAAAAGAACTCACTATCTAGAACATGCATTTTCAAGGGCTATACATTACCACTAAGGGACAAAAACTGAGACCTTGGGCAGACAAAACCTCTTAGATAATATAATAAATAAGTTGTGGCCCTCCAAAGAGCCTCAGTATATACACAGGTATACAGTATGTCTGTAATTTGACATTTTGTGGGCATAGGAGGATGGCAATTGGGGGGGAAAAGGATCAAAAATGACTGCTGAGTTGGTTAGTTACGGAAATAAGTTTGAAAGTGTGGTCTAAAGGAGGAAAAAGAGAAAAGGAAAGAAGAATCAAAGTGGATCAAGATGTACTGTACACATAAACTGACATGATGAATTAAAACTCCTTTGTATAGCTACTTAAATATAATTTTTAAAATCAAAAGAAAAAAGAAAAACAAGACGAGAGAAACATACATGGTAAGAGAATTAGGAAAAGAGCAAAAAAAGTTAGGTTAAATTTTAAGGCAAAAATAGATGGTTTACCACTGAGCCATATGACATATAACTTTCTTTCCTTGACATTCTGAAACATAACCTTATTTCTTTTACATTATTTCTGGCTCTCGTAACAAGGTATTAAATGTGAAAGCAATATTGGAATACTTTCTCTTCATTAAAAAAATGCCTGTTTCTCAAGACATTCTATTTCTTGTTCAAATACTCCAATGGTCCATAATTTTCTCATTTAAAATATAAATGTACAGAAAATATTTCCTTATAGGATTTCTTTCCCCAGACTCCATTATTCCATGTGCCTATAATGGGAATTTTGTTAAGATTGATAGAATCGAAGGCCTTAATTTTGTAACAATTACTTGTTTCATGGATCTGCCATAGCAGACTATTTATTATTTGAGAACTCATTAAAATTTTCTGCAGTTTGACTTTATTCCTTAGGACCATATAACATCATTCCTTGGTATCTGAAGGGGATTGTCGGTACCCGAACGTGGATGCTCAAAGCTCTTTATAATGGTGTATTTTACATATAACTGATGCTTATTTTTCTGTACACTTTAAAATCACACCTATGTTATTACAATAATTTGGATCATAAATGCCCCTCTCTCCAAGGTCTGTATGGTCAAAGCTTGTTCCCCAACATGGTGCTGTTGGGAAGTTGGGGAATCTTTTAAGAGAGGGTGATAGGAGGTCTCCTTCCCCCTCCTCCCTTTTTCTTTTTCCTTCCTTTCTTCCCTCCTTCCTTCTTTTTTTTTTCTTTCTCTCCCCCCTCGCCCTCTCCCTTTCTCTTTCTTTTCATTCCATTTCCAAGCCCAGGCATGTGTCTGTACTACAGTCCCATTTTTTGCTTCCTGATGTAGTTGGGATGACAAGTGCAATGTCAATTTGCTCATCTTCTTCCACTCAGAAGGGACCTCAAAAACTTTGTTTGCTGTCCTTGAACTGCAGTCCTCCCCAATCCCAGCCTCCCTAACAGTTCCCTAGGATTACAGATGTAAGCAATCAGCAACTGTCCAGTTGAATAAATGAAAATGAATCATGTTTCAAGTTACAGTTGGTTGAAGAAATGGATGTGTAACTCATGGAGTTTCAGCCAGATCTGAGTCTTGAGTGCCCTGCCCCCCAGCAACTTTCAGATTGGTAGATTTCTTGGGTTTTTTGATATTGGCATTGACCTTGCTAGCAGTATTAGTACTTCACTGAATGAAAATGCATAACACTTTATTTTATTGTGGCAAAATAGAGAAGAAAGTACATATATTTTATTCAATTTGATGGTTTGACAATTCCACTTTTGGAACCACTTAAAACACAGGAACTTTCCATCACTGCGACCCTTTGGGCTTTCTCCTGTTCATAGCTATCACTTAAAACCAGTTTGAGATTTCTAAAATCTTGCTATCTTCTTGGATTTCAGATGAATAGAACCACATGGTATGTTTTGTTATGCCCAGCTTCTTCCATCTATCAATATTTGTGAGATTTACTCATGTTGTCAGGTATTCTGGCAGTTTGCTTCCTTTTGTTGCTAAGTTGAATTTCATTGTGCTAAGATTTATTGTGGTGCTTGCTGTACATTTTAATTGTGGTACATTTTAAATTGCTGTGGTTTTCAGTTTTATGAATAAAGTTACTCTTTGTAGTCTTTGAATTTTCTTGAATGTGTATTTTCATTTCTCTGGAAATTAAGTGAGAATGATGGGTAATGAGTAGGGTAATGGATGTTTATTAAGAAATTGTTTTCAGTCTTATTTCCAAGTTCACATATGTTCCTGGGCTTTGTTTAAAATTACTCAACCACCTACTTACAAGATGATTCATTTTATGGATGACTATTCTATCCCACTGACCCCCTTTATGCCAGTAACACTCTTAATTTACAGTAGTTTTTTCATACGTTTTAGTATCAGGAAATGTGAGTTATTATTTTTTATAAGATTATCTTTGCTCTGAGGTCCTTTGAGTGGTCACACGAATTTTTCAAAATGAACTGTGAAAATGATTAGGATTTTAATAGGAATTGCATTGAGTCTATAGCTTTCTTTGGGTAATATTAACATCTAAAACATTCTAGGGCTGGAGTGGTAGAGCACTTGTGTAGCAAGTGGAAGGTCCAATACTACCAAAAGAAAAATAGTCTTAAATCTCTAAATCCATGAACATAGTGTATGTTTTCATTCACAGATGATCAACTTACAATGGTGTGTTGTTTTTTTTTTTTTGCTAGTTGCAGGGCTTGAACTCAGGGTCTGAGCACTGTCCTTGGGCTTTTCTCAAGGTTAGCACTCTGCCACTTGAGCCCCTTCACCACTTCCAGCTTTTTCTATGTATGTAACTGGGGTCTTTATGCATGCTAGGCAAGCACTCTACCACTAGGCTAAATTCCCGGCCCGCAATGGTGTTTTATCTTAATCTATCATAATTTGAGACTATTTCCAGTTAACAATGTAATTAATGTACCCCATTCATTCAGTATCATGGTCTCGAATATGTTTAGAACCTTTTAATTATCCTACAGTTAGGAAATGCTGAATGTGTTGAATATCTCATGGAATTTATTGAATGTTATCAAAACAAGAACATAGAGTGGTTTATATGTATAGTCACTATTATTATACACAGCTGATAGCACATTGTGCATTCTCCTTTTTCTTTCCCCCTCCCCCACCCCCACTCTTCTCTTCTTCTCCTCCTTCTCCTTTTTCTTGTTTGTTATTGGGGCTTGTTCTTGCTTAGCTTTTTCCTACTGAAAGCTAGCTTTCACATTACCTCAGGCATAACATTTTCCTCTGCTTTGGCTTTTTTCAGTTGTTGGTCATGGGACTTGAACTCTGGGACAGGGCTTCAGTTTTTTTTTTCCTTCAGTTCAACCAGTTCCTTATTTGACATTTCTGTTTCACGAATATCCTTTTCATCAATGTTAAATTTGAGCTGGTTCCTAAGCACTAACGTCTAGAAACTATTTCATCAATAGTGGTGTCTTTGTTAAGCTCTTTGCATGTTCATATGCCTTCATGACTTCCTTTCAAATGCCATTCATGCACTGCTGTGCAGTAATGTTCCAGATAGTGCTGAGAATGTCAGAAATCCATTTCAAAACTCCTGGGAGTATTCAGCCCGATTCAGCTGCAGTAGCAGCCTGTGAAAATGTTTGGTAAAAATAGTATCCTTTGGACATAGTCATTTTGCCTTGTTCCATTAATTCAATGAGTGCAGCTTGTTTTGTGACAAATATACAAATTCCACACCAGGACACATACATTGTCAATAAGCTTTGAGTGTCCTGGAGCATTGTGTAAAATCAAAAGAACCCTGAATATATGATGTTTTGCCTATACTATTCTTTTGCCTTTATCCAGTCTTAAAACAATACTGGTATCATCCAGACTTTCTTATGATAGGAGTAAACAAGAGTAGACCTAAGAATATTCTTGAATCCTCTAGGGTTCTTCTAAGTGGTAGGCTGGAAAGACTTAAAGACTTTAAATTTGAACCCTGTAAAATTTCTACCCCAAGGTAGCATTTTGAATGCCTTGAATCCTGACATTTTCTTGGATTCTTGGTGAATGCTTTTTTTTGTGCATACATTCCAGTATAGTGTTTTGTAATATTAAATATTCTGGCCAATATATATCTAGAATTGTCCTGTACAACTCTTCTTTGAAAGCTTTGGCACTGTTAGCATTGGCAATTACTGACTTGGACATTTAAGGTCACTATTGACCTTACTATTGTGAAAATCATAACTTCTGAAGAGATGGATTTGATAACTAATTAACATGTTCATGTATGTGGAAACATTGGCATATTATTCTCTTGGGCAATCAATCCAGAGCTTCATGTATGCTACAATCCTTAGCTCTCTGCATGTTCCTTTAGCATATCAAAAAGGACTTTCTCCACATATGCTTGCAGTCATTTTTATATCTTCTTTGGAGAAATTCCTATTCACTCTTCTATTTGAAAATTGGGTCCTTTCTGTTTTTCTTTTTGATGGAGGCATGGCTCAAGTGACAGAACAGCAATGATGAGTAAACAAGCCAAGACAGTGATCACCAGGTCATGAGTTCAAGCCCTGGTACTAGTGCATACACACACAAAGTCATACAATCGAATCTTTTAAATTGTAAAGTCATTTTTCAAAACACTTTCTCCCATTCAAAGCTGCTGTCTTTGGTACAACTTCTTTTGTGGTCTGTGCTTTTGGTGTTAGATCTAAGAGACTATTGTCTGATCCAAGTTATGCTTTTTCTCCCCCTACATTTTCTAAGTTTTGCCCTTTTTCATTGTACATTTCACTCTTCAGGGGTGTGTGTGTGTGTGTGTGTGTGTGTGTGTGTGTGTGTGTGTGTACTGGTGATGGAACCAAGGAGTTCATGCTTGCTCGCTGGGTGAACATTTTACCTATTGCGCCAACTAGTTCATCTTCAACTGTAAATGCATGGAAGCCCGACTTTATTATTTTTCATCTGGATCACCAATTTCCTCAGCATTATTTGATGAAAAGAAAAATTTTCCCCCTGTTTGAATGTTCTCACGTTCTCACCTTTTTCGTTATAAAGTCAATGATAAATGTTAAGACCCCATTTCTGGACTCACAGACACTGATTCATACTTCCTATGATGGTACAAGACTATCTTGATTACTGTATCTTTGTGACCAATTCTGAAATCAAGCCTAAGTTTTCCCAAACATCACCTTTTTCCTTGCTGTTTGATTGCCTTGCACTGAGTAGAAAGAAGTGCGGGTGGGGAAACTATGTGCCTTCCACTTTTGTGTTTTCCCCTTTTGGTTGTACCAGAGTGTTGCATTTGCTTGGCAGGTGTTCTCTTAGTGAGCCAAGTTTCCAGCCCTTTATGATTATTTTTCAGATAGGACATGTACTTTTTGCAGGCCACAAACCATGTAGCTAGGATTACAGGTGGGCACCAGGGAGGTTCCGGTGTTGTGAAGGTGAAGTCTACCTTAAGCCCTTGAGTTGCAAATGGTATAGTACTTTTTTTCCCCCAAGCCTGCTCCTTGGGGTAGGCTCACCACTGGAGATGTAGGAAGGGGGATCTTCTCCAGGGCCTTCCATCCAGGGTCCCTCATGGAGGGCAAGCAGGCTGACTCTCCTATTCGCGGCCTGGTGCGTCATGATTGACCTGGCAGGTTGGCGACCCCGGGAACCTAACCTCAGACTCGACGAGGTGACAGACCGATGACAGGACGGCCATCCTAACCCTAGCAAAGAGCGGGAAAGGCGGCCGGCAAGGGCAGAGGGAACGCTGGAGAACAGGAATCAGGGAGAGAAGCAGTTGGAAGGGAAGGGAACCAGTTTTCTGGCTCCGCCGCGGCGCGGATGAGCGATGTCTGGAAGCTAAAAGTCTAGAGATGCCCTTTCCATCCCTGGGTTCGGGGAATAACGAAGGCCTCCCGGCAGCAGCGGCAGTTTTCGCGCCACCTCCCTCCAACGGCCCGGCGCGCGTGGCGGTGACGCAAGCACGGGGCGGGACTTCCGGCCGGGCCGGGCGTCCAGCGCCTCTGGGTCTCCAGCCGCGTCCAGCTGTGCGGCGCTCTGGGGCGGCGGTGGCGGGCGAGTCGTCGGCCCGCCGGCACGGGAGCTGACCCGCACCTCTGAGGAGGCCGGCCCTCCGAGGAGAAGCCTCCGCGGCCGCCCTGTCCACCGTCGGAGCTTCCTGAGGGTCCTCATCCATCCAGGCTCCGGAGCCCGACGGTTGCTGCCCCATTGCGGCGGCGGCCGGCGGGCGGGAGAGCAGCCGCGGGGACGTCCGCCGGCGAGGCCAGCCGGGCTGTCACCGCGGGCGACGGGATCGACTCCCTCAGCTCCGATGCCTCGGCGACCCGAGTGGAGTGGGTGCAGGGGGCTGGAGCTGTGGACGAGTCCCCCGGTGACTGTGAAGTTTTCGGGGTGCACGTCGCCGGGGCCGTGTATGAGTTGGGTAAGGCATTTGGCTTTGGGGGGGGGGGACAAGTCTCGATCCCGGCCTCAATCCCCCCCCCCCCCCCGCCCCTTCCGCGCCTGCTCTGGAATCCCTTTGCGAAATTTCCTCGTCCTGTGATTGGAGCGCATGTTAGAGAAGTCCAGAAGTGGGTTCGGCAGCCAATGGGGGGCACGCGGGGCTCCCTCGGCATCGGGGTGAGGCGTCCCCGGTGAGGCCCTTGCGTGAGTGATGGA